>NW_028321898.1:16864166-17167196 GCF_036245765.1 Copidosoma floridanum | reverse complement strand
ATTCTTTGACGGCACTAGGTGGGATGGTGGAACGGCCACACAACTGTGAAGTATTGGAGCAGGTTGTGCTCTGGTTAAACACGTCTCCTGGTATTCCACCGGAGACGTTATCGGTTAGAATAAACTTTTTATTGGTTATTGGTGGCAATCGTCTCTCCTGTAGGTTCAAGGTGGAAGTAGACCTAGGTCGCTTGCCCATTGGAGTATATGCCGGTAACCGGGATATCTAGCTGAAGGACTATCTTCTACATTCTCGATGCAGTTTAATGAACTACCGATAGATGACTGAAAAAATTTTGGAGACGTTCTAGCCTATTGTAACCAGATTTATTTAATTCTGTTGCAGGTAGCTTCGATTTTATGTAGACTCCACCTAGCGGATCCTACTGAACTAAAGTGGAAAGCTGACATATTTATGCAAAACTTTGAGCTTATTTATTGCTGTTGTTATTTAATATTTCAAGATAAAGACTGTACTAAAATCATCTAGGAAGTGTCAAGAATTGGTAGGCAAAATTTCAGCAAAATCGGTTTAGTAGTTTTTGCGGTTAGCGATTGCAATGGTTTTAGCGACTTTGCTTTATATATTAGTAAGATGCGGCTTTTTTTTTCACATCAAGTAGAATAGTCGATAAATGGACGAGGAACAGTGATAATAAGCAACAGAAAAGTGATACTAGAATATTTTAGAAGATACTAGATTTTAAAAGAGACTTTGGGACAACAAAATGGAGAGCTTTAAGTAGCACTTTCAAAACCTAACACTAGAGAGCAGAGGATGATGCTGATAAAGATAAACGAACTTATTTCAAGACAAGCAGAAAATGTAGGGAAATTGAAAGTTGGTTTCATAAGCTATCGAATCCGAAGAAGAATTATAGAAACAAGATGCTACAGTTGCCTGGGATACGAACATGTCCTAGGTAACTCTAAAGAAGTTCAAAGATCCAAGTTATGCTTCCGTTGTAAGAGTTCTAGTTACCAGAAGAATGAGTGTTTCAACCCAGCAAGGTGTTTCCTCTGCCCAAAGGTGGAAAACAAGCACGAAGCTGGCAGTGGGAACTGCCTGACGTTGACGTTCAGAAGAGCACTACATGAGGCCAGAAAAAAGGCCTTATCAGGAAGAATTTAAAATAATAAGGTTCGAAAGAAGGAGTCTAAGTTAATGCGAACCCACGATGCGCTAAGTACTTTTACTCATCAGCTACGGAAAACATCAAGCATACCGTGGAACTTGCAAAGAATACAGCCTATGAAGAAGGTCTAGATATGGGTGCCAGTTCTCAGAATCCC
This sequence comes from Copidosoma floridanum, assembly GCF_036245765.1. NCBI lineage: Eukaryota > Metazoa > Arthropoda > Insecta > Hymenoptera > Encyrtidae > Copidosoma > Copidosoma floridanum. The sequence continues at coordinate 17,165,903 of NW_028321898.1, read as the reverse complement.
CGAGTCCTTTTTAGGACTCGAGAGGATTGGTACCCCTAGCAACTGGTTGTGAGCCTGCTCGCTAATGCAGTGAGATACAATGTTCTCTCTGGTAGTTCCAGCCTCAAGTAGTACTAACGCGGTCTCGGGGTAAAACTAAAACCACATAGAATGGGGGGTTGGGTTGAGTGGGTATTGGTGGTCTAATAAAAAAAACCAAGTACAAGTAGCACTCCGGGAGTGTAGGCAGAAGTAAAAACTTGAACTTATGAGGCGTTGGGCATTTTTTTGGGTGAGCATTTTTCGGTGCGCTCGCGACGTGAGAAATTGTACATAAAAAATCAAGTTTATCAAAGCAATGTGGGCACTTTTTGAATGGACATGAAGTATAATAATATAGAAACTAATAGCAGCAAGACAAGTCAAATGAAATATTTAAATACATAAATTTTCCGTTTAATATTCATTTATAAAATAAATATAAAAAACTCACGAACGAATGCCCATGCAAAGACTGCGTATCAGCGTTGGTCTGAGCATTATTCCACGCTCACAGTTCATGTTTGATCGCACATAGCGCCGCTGACTGGATCCCACCGAGAACTACTTCGCACGAGAATTCGAATTCAAAATCGTATGATTTTTTCAACAGACAGTAGGCGCGGAAATTCAAATTCAAAAGAATTCTTGGTTTATCATTTATGTATGTAATCATACAACATTATCCAATATTTTTAGGCATTAATTAGCCAATACATACAAAGATTTCTTTCGAATTTGAATTTCTGCGCCTACTGTCTGCTGAAAAAATCATACGATTTTGAATTTGAATTCTCGCGCCAAGTAGTTCGCGGTGAGATCCAGGCAGCGGCGCTATGTGCGATCAAGCATGAACTGTGAGCGTGGAATAATGCTCAGACCAACGATGCTCTTAGCATGCAGCGCTCTCGCATACCTATACACTCTGAGTATACATATAGGTATGTAATCTCGTCTGTCGCGAGAGCACGAACGAATGCCCATGCAAAGAGCGCGTATAGTATACATATATTATAAGAATACACGCGGAGTATATCTGTGTAAAATCTCGTCTGTCGCGAGAACGGCTGAAAATGCTCACCCGCAAAAGTGCCCAACGCGCCATAAGAAGTTTTCACTTCAAAAATTACCGAGTCCAACATAACCGTACTCCCGGCGATGTGCATCAATGCATTTCCCCTCCCACCACAAAAAACAGTTTCTGAATTAGGTTTTCTTGTCAGTTGCTTTAAAGTTAAAGGTACATAGTATATCAGGTGAATGAAAACTGGGACGTGCATAGTAGAAACATGATTCTTTTAAAATTCACCCAGCATAGCCGTTGGATTCATCAGCTCTAATTAAGTTCATTTTTGGGAAGGGAAATGCATTGATGCATTTTGTGCAACCATCACACGCTCTTTAAAAAGTTTAATAGATCAATTTTTCATAACTAAGAACGTCCTATTTTAAAACTGATCCCGCATTTTTAGTGCATCAAAGAAAAACATGTTAGATGGAAGGGATTTCAATACGTTCCGTTCTCAATCCTTGATAAGACTCTGGTACGGCTGTGTAAATCGTCTTGAGCATGTACAAAGTGTTTAAAAATGACATAAGAATAGATAAAGAATAGAAGATACAGATGCCAGCCACGTCCATATTTACTACGGGGTGTACTAATACTATGGCATGTTGTCAACGATCGAAGACAAAACGTGTTTGAATCCTTTTATTGTATAACCTCTACCTTCCGTGTATATTACTACATCTACCGAAGATTCACATCACGAGTTTTTTCAAAATTGGATACGTGCACAGGATTAACAAACAAGAATTACGTGCTTTTCAGCAGCTTATAGATAATTTTAAGGAGTGACTTTTGACGTTCGTCCAGAATTATACAAACACATTATAAAAATCTCGTACTCAAGTCTATTTTTTCGAATAAATCAAAGAGGAATTTTCTTCGTAAGGAAGATACAAACAATTTATTCTAATAAAATATATATTTTAGAATATTTTTTCTTGTACTAATTTAGAAATAGAGTTAAAAATAATGAAAAAATAAAATAATTGGTAGTTTTCGTCACAAAAGTGCCATCACCTCCAGGGCTATTTTGCAGTCCAAGGGTATTGTGAAGCAGGCCCGAGGGACCGGCAAATAGTCTCGGATGAATGGCACTTTTGTATGCCAAACACTGTTTTTCCTACCGAAGGCACACCCGACCCTCAAAAATGCCCAATGTTGAAGAAAATATTTATTATCTAATCACAGGATTACAATGAAAGTGTTTAAGAGTCTATCACGAAATATCTTGTTATGAATTATGTTAATTTTCTTAGATGTCAATTTGTCGTAAACATAAAATATGCAAGAAATTCAAATTGATAATAAAAAATTCAAATAATTTTATGTAAGATAAACATCCTGTGTATAAAAAAATTACTTATTTTCAGATGCATCTCTTTACTAATTTTCAGATATATCTCGTCTTCTACTCAAGTTTTTCAAACAAAAAAAGATATACATCTCACAAAAAGCACAGTAAATCTAATATTAGTACGATCTAAAATTCAGTATTTTCTTTTTATTGGGGGAAAATTTTATTTTTAGTATACTTCTAATCATGAAAATGCAGTAAACTGGTACAGATACAACCTTATCACCCCTTAACCTCAGGCAGGTTAAAGGCCAAAATTTAAAATCCAAGAAGACAAGAGTTTCATGTATGCACTAAGTGTCACTCCATAACTGCTAAACATCAGATTAGCCGAATGCCAAACTATCTGTAATGCCAAATATACGTAAACAATCAATAATTCCATAAATCATGAATCTCGTACAGGCTAAAAGCCAGATTTTAACAACCTTAGTGAGGTGATGCCTTGTAAAAAAAAATTTAATTTGATTCAAGTTGTTTTAAATTAGAAGTTTATACTTTTACTAGCTATGCCATGCCACGCTTCACCTTATTTTTCAATAAAAACGTGTATTTTGCATCAGGATTATTATAAATGTACAAAATATAATCATAGTGTAAACTTTTGTCACTTTTAATATTATCAGAATTAGGCGTTAGGTGCAACTGAATACTTGGAACCCGGCCAAACAAGTCACGTAATATGTCTTAATCACCTATACAAAGAATACTTCCAGCCACTTGACAGTCAATATTTTAAGATAGGCAAATGGTGTATACAACACATGAGTATGTTCTTATTAAAAAAAAGGATTTTGAATTGTTACTTCTTTATAAACAATACAACGGTTATGTTACTACATTTCTACAAATATATAAATTAGAGCGTACTGGGCATTGATTAATTTTGACGTAAGCCACAGATCAAATGTGGAATTTTTTATTGAAATAATGAACATGGGAACACCTTTATCCGAGAAGTTGTAACACGTCATATACAACATAACGCAATTATACCAAGATGGGTGTGATGGTTATTCTCGGAAGACCTCCCAGAACGTCATAAGTGTATATTAGACCCACATGTGTGCAATCGATTGGTTCACTTTTAGATCTTATCCGCGATCCATCAACCTATTTTTTTCTCTGCTTCTTCATCCTAATTGAAACACACCAGACCTCCAATCGAATGACATTCGATTCCTGAAAGAAAATGAGATCTCGGGAAATTGAAGCGCTTCGCAGTTGCAGCCTGGTCTTTTAATTGGTCGTAAGTCATATATTTCTTGGCCCACTCGCGCGCGTTAAGACTCCACAGCTAATAAGTAGAGCGCAAATACGTACGGCACAAATAGGTACTAGAGTTGTAGTTTACTTATTAAAAATAATAATAATAGTTAACAAATAAAACTAACTTTGATGTAAGTGTATGTTCTTCTATACTCCAGATCCCTGATGATTAGCCTAAGGCTTTCGATTATTATCATTCGTTTGCGTATCGTTCGCAGACTAATCAATTGTAAGATTTTTCGGTACTACCTGTGGTGTTTGAGGCAGTTACCATCACCATGTAAAGGTCCTGAAGAAGTCGTATGAACACGACGAAATATTGATCAGGTTAATTAAGATAGTTAAATAAACATTGTAGTGTGGATGAAGTTAAGAAGAAAATTCTTTTGGAGGATAACTAATCTGGAGTTGTAAAATTGCCACGTTCTCTTATATTTGCTTAGTCCACCGTAAAAGGTCTAAAACAAACAAATTTTACTTATAATTGCTAAATAAAATACCATAAAAAAATACATTTATATTATCACAGTTTCAATAAAGTTCTCTTAAAACTTTGAACTTGTATTATGACTTTTCATACAACGTAAAAATAAATACGCCACGACTTTGCTGTATTTCCGATAAGGTTAATGTTATTGTTTTGAAAAAGAAATTTTTGATCGATAAAATCTTAAAACCCACATAGTAAATTCCATCCAAATTTTTCACGAGTGTTTGTTCGTATGTATAAAAAGAAATTTTTTAACAAACTTTTAAGCCTGTACTATTACTTTTAATTTAGAATACAACTATCTTAAGGCTGAACAAATGTGTATGAATTGGCACTTAAAAATATTCGCTTGTTTACAAATCTGGAGCACTTGATACTGGCTGCAATTGAAGCTCTAGTACAATGAAAAATTATGGCCACATAAAAACTTGCAGGCAATTCAAGTACGACTGTGATTTGTGATTTTACAAAAATCTCATCTTTCATTCAATCATCGATGGAATCATCAAATTCGTGACCCTAATTTGAGTCGCCTGCAACTTCTCATCTGATCAACATTACGATACAACAATAGTTTTTAGCAAGTTTTGTGTATTTTTGCGTTATCACTTGTTTGGTGCTTATATTTTTATGGCAAAAAAATTGTACGCATATGAAAAAAGACATAAATATGGAATCTGAGATCTTTACTTTTATTTTGATGGTGTATCATATATTTTTCAATAATTTTTAGACTAATAAAAATCATATTTTTGTTACAAGCTTTCGAAGTAGATATGAAAAAAAGTGTATGCAACTCGGTATGTTTTTTACTTACATTTCTGTTTGCATAGTGCATTTTTTTGCGCGTTGTAGGAGGCAAATATTTTTGAAAATTTAGATTCAATATTTAATTGGTAATCAAATTTAAGCAGGTGATAGAATATTTTTTATTATGCAATCTACTTCCAAAATTTAAGCATACATTTTTGAAGTAAAAAAAATTATACTTAAACATTCATTCTGATGACTTTGAACATCAATGTGTTGATATACGTGTACGTGTTTTAATATCATACAACAGCTAATTTTGGATCCAAATATTGTGAGTATGGCGAGTACAGAAAAACTACATACGGTACACACATACAACATACATCTTGTAGCAGCTGCTTTCCGACCGAGGTATTAACCTTATAGGTTAAGAGCGCGCGGTGGCTCAGTCGGCTAGGTCGTGGATTGACACGCGGTCGACCGTGGTTCGATTCCCGGCCAGTGCGACTTTTCGGGCAAGTACCTCTGTGTCTTTCACATGTGCTTTTTCACCACGCAATGCTCCTTGAGGAGGGTGTAGGCGACCTCCTCGCAGCATAATTGCCTAATTTCCCCCTACCCCCCTCCCAGTAATGGGAGGCCTCCCATCCCTCTTCCCTTCCTTCTCCAAAGTGCTAAGTGCCCATAGTAGTGCCCTTATTAAAAAGGGGCCGGACGTAGAGCACTATAATATAGAAAAAAAAAACCTTATAGGTTCTTTTACAAAAATTTTATACAGTTGGGTTTGAGTGATATCAATACATGATAGTGCTGATTTTGTTTTGAAACATTTTATATTACGTTTAGATATAGCCATTGAATAAGAAAAAAAATGTAAATTTTGAACTCCAACACCCAAGGAGCCTACTTCCGGGTCACTCGGTGAACTCTTGAAAAAAAAGCTAAACGTAGGAATTACATGAAGCGAAAATATAAAATTATTAAACTTTACTTTTCAAAATTATTTAAACACCGAAAATTTCGTTGAAACTTATTTTGACACTGCTTTTTTATATTTTATGTTCATTCCAGATTTCTAACGACATAACCTACCTGTTTATAGACTAAAAATTTTTCAGTCTTCGTGACTTTATATGTTCCCATTATATAATGCAACTATGAAATCCAGTTTTCATTCAAATAAGGCTATTGTAGCACCATTTTTGTATTAAAAATGGCGCTGAATTGATGTTCTTTCTTTTGAACAAGTGAAACGGCAAAGGTTTTAGTTCCAACATTGGTCACTTAATTTCCTTTTGTAAAGGCTCTTTGGCACTAGTAGTCACGTTTTACCTCGAATAACTCTCAGAATTTAAATTTTTCAAAACTGTAATCTATGCAGGGGCATTACGAACTACATGGATATAACCTACTTATCTTCGTTTCTTTTGTACACGTGCATGTGCCAAAGGTAGTGAAATTACTATGCCATACTACAATTTTACGTAGGTAGGGGAGACCGGGGAATGACAAGCTTACTAGGTAACTCTAGCACTTCAGTTTCTCTTGAATGATGAAATATTTTCAATTCAAACCTTGTAAATAACAATTCTTAATGCGATTACTTTTTCCCTCTCCAAGTAAAACACTAAACAATGCAGCGTAAGTTTAATGAAAAACGTGTAAAATTTTATCTCATGGAGTGCCTGCTCTCGCATTTTTAATCGCACACACTCGATACAATTGAACCTGTTTTAAACTATCTAATGATGTCTGTTTTGTAGATTAAGCCTTGAGCTTCAACATGCTTTTTTTAAATTTGCTCTAGGATGCATGAAAAAAAAGTTATTTAAAAAATAATAACGTGTTCTATATGCGTAATGACCGGCACCTTAGGGCGGGGAGCTACTAGCACGGGAGTTCTCTATATTATCGGTGAGCTCCGACCGTAAACAGATTTCCTAACCTTATCCAGACATGTAAACATTGTGATATACTGTGATACACCGTGATACACAAGGTGATTTAGTTTTAAAGATGTTTATTGTTTAAAAAATTTTTACAAATGGTGCGTCACAAAAAAAAAATAACCGAGGGAACTGGAATGAGAACTAAATGTCAATCAAAAATTAAAACTATAATTCCAAAGTTACAACTTCAATGTAATTTAAAATATTTGTAATATGTATACATGTATACATGCTCTTGTAATTTTTTTTATTTTAATTTTATGTGTACTCAACAAAAAAAAACTTCTTTTTCAAAATTCATTTTACGAGTTACCCTAACAAATCATTGTGATTTATCAGGCTAGTGGTACCCCACCCCCTGCTAGAAGTACCTCACTATGGGGCACCACTAGCAGTTTTCAGAGGTTTGGATTGTGCCGTTCTTAAACAAAAAGTTTTATTATTTTTATATAATTTTCTTGTGTTGTGATAACTACATTCCTTTTCTTTACAAATCGATTTTTTTGGTTAATCTTACTTTAAAATTAAAGCTGTAATTAGCTGTTGAAGGAAAGGTGTCCGTCATTCCCTACATATACGTGCTTAAAAGGTTAGTACATATTCGCTGTATGATTTTGCACCCAAGTATTGGTCAGTATTACGTTCCGTAATGAACCAGAACTTTGAGATGAATATGAGCCTAAATAGTCACTTCAGTCACGATACACAACTGAGTCAATTGTGGCGAACTTATGCCAACGTTATAGACTAATCACAGAGACCTTAATAAAATATTTTTCGAAAATTAAATCAAGAAACTAAATGCTTATATATAGGCTTTTATGAAAACGTCGTCACAAAATGTTTGTTCTCAACAGTAACTTCCAACATTTTTGCCACAACTGATAAAAAAAAGTAATATCAGAGGAATGAAGTACGTAACATACCAAAAGTTAAATAGGCCTATAGCCACTCTGTTAGAGAGATATTGTGATTCAAAGTTTAAATGCAATACTCAATATACTTGTATGTGGTTTTAAATTTATTTATAGAATACGATATTTTGTACACAACGTATCAAAGTTAATAAAATGAAAAAATTGACCAAAATCAACTATAACCCCCGGAAAACCTTTACTTGTGCCATACACTTTTATCACATTTGACAAACGAGAAGAGATTTCCAACTTTCGAATAAGAGATAACAGTATACACAACAGTCTTTTACGTATAGTTTAAAGGGTCACCTGGGTGTTTTTAGGTGATCTCCTTTAAAACAATTAAGAGACTCCCTTGATGAGGGAAGAATAATATGTATGGGTGTATGCAGAATCTTAGGCAGATAAGAAAACTGAGTCCTGTGATTGGTGCAAAGAAACAAGGGTACTCATTTTCAGTAGTAGAAGAGAATAGAGAGGAACGACATCACAAAGAATGGACGCGTGGGCATGCACTCTGTTATAAAAGTCATGGAGATGGAAAACCGATGTAAGAGACATTGTATACCAAGAAGGGAGAAAGAGAGCAGTTACCACCGTAATGCAGGACAATATTATAAGCAACACGCGTCGAACCAAGAGAAAAAATTGAGATCGAGAATTTTTAAGTTTGGATGAAATATGTGAATATTCGGTGTAAATTCCTTGTTGTCAATTTGAGTCATAAACGAAGTTTTGCAGAGATAGCGTGAGCAGGGTGCATGGATGAGATTATTTTATATGGAATACAATTTTCGGGGCTTTACATTGTCAGAGGTAGTTACGGTGGTACTAAAAAAAAGCTACCCACTCAATTTGAACCCAACAGGGCTTGATTTTTACCTACACGCGTTCGGTGTTGCGCACCCCATGGGACCAACCTGGATTTTTAACACTTATTTCTTGTTTAAAATTTTTTATACAACAGTCATAGACAACTAATACGTATGGTACATTTTTTTAAAATTTTTCCTGGCAACCATCAAATTTCTCCTGTAAAGCAGTCGGTCATAAAAATGTAATTTCAAAATCCATTGCCAATTCAGGCTCTTTACTATCAAATATTGTCACGAACCATTGACTCATCAAACGCTTGTATACGTATACGCTGTACGTTGATAATAAACTCACCCAATGCTACCTCTGATGCAATGCTCAGCTTCCTTCTTCTTCCGGTCTCCACGAGCTTTCCTCCTATAGGATCTTTCCTTTCGACGCTCGTACGTACACCGCAATTAGCTCGTTGTGGGAAGCGAAGGTTGGTGCGACGAAGTAAGGGATAAAATAGATCAATGGCCCACCGCTCGAAACTTGAATGTGGCTCAGCCGTGCTCGCTCTCGTAGCAGTTGTTGCGACTCGTGAACTTGATGGCTATTCTCACCCACCCCATGTTAATTATGGGCCGTCTCGTCATCACTTTTTGCGATTTTACATACTTTTTTTTTGCTACTGCTTTTCAATGTTCCTCTTTTTTTCGTAGAGCACTTTTACTTTTAAATTATTTTAAATGCACAGTGGCAGTTGCTGTTAACTTATCTACTCTGAAAAGTACATAATCCGTTGGTCAGCATGCGCACTCGCACGATTTGTGGTCTATAAAGTTTTTAGCCATTTTTTTCATAAATGCTTGTCAGTGGCAGTGTTGCATTTTTTTTCTTTGTCGTTCGTTCTATTATTGTAGTCTTACAGCTGATGTGGTATAAGTAATGGTTATTCAAAATGCAAAGAATTTAGTTCGCGTATGTCATAAGTACCATCAACACAAGAGTTGTACTTTTGACCTTGTATGCGAGATAAATGCATGTTAAAGATAAAGGATATTTTACATTATTTTATTTTTGAGTATCCAATCCCATACTTCATAGTGTATCTGTTTTTCTTTTCGATAGTCAGTTTCGATTGGCGATTATCAGTTTCAGAAACAAATACAAAAAGCTGCAGGCTACGAAAGCTGCAGAATTCATTTAAGCGCTATATATTGATCTTATCCGCCAACAGTAGTACGAATGTATATATGTTAGTGATTAGTACCCTTTCACCAGTTGCTTTGACAACTCCTGTATGGCGTAGCAACAACAATAATACTATCAGTGTTAATAATTTATGTACAAAAAAAATTTATATACTCTAGAAGCACACACAACCACTATTTCCGTTCACTTTGGTCACTCGCTCCCTTTCATACAATTCACTCCACCTGCCAGCGCGTATTTCCTGAATCACCGTATATTACCACCAATAGCAAATGAATTCGCGAACGTTCTTGAAAGTCGCATGGAGCGGGTCAAACAGATCTGAATCCTTCCGGTAAAATGTTGTCACGTCGCTTGGTTGTTTTTTTTTTTTTTTTTTTTTTTTTTTTTTTTTTTTTTTCTTTTCTTTAACGGGGGAATTCGTCCTCAATCCGAACAAAAAAAGTCGAGCAACACAGAGTTTAACCAACAACACTCCACAGTACACGCACGTATAAGTGCGATTGTTAACAAAGCTGACTACGGCTATACTTGGTCGAGCGCGTGCGAAAGAAACTCTTTGGCCAATTACGCGAGAGGAGGAGAGTACCGCACCAACCAATACGCGCACGCTCGTCCGTGTGCGTGTACGTCGTGTTTATTACATTACATACATGCCCTGACACAAGTTACATATACTATCGGGCCGCTGTTGATGAGTTAATGCGCGTATCCGTGCCAGAGTCGGGCTCACTGCTACCATTACATATTTATACACTAACTGCACTTTCGTTGCGATTGTGGTGACGCGTGTACATGAGCACACCGCTCCATCATCGTGACACGACACATGTGGAACTTTAGACCCACACAAAGTAATATACTTGGTAGTGTGTGTTGTCAGTGGTGGGCACTGTAAGCAACGAGCGAGCGCCGCCGGCCGGGGGACGCCGCGCAATGAATTTTCTCACGGCTTTCAACGCATCCGACCACCTCGACTCGATTGACGTCTCTCTTCTCGGCTGTTCTCCGTCGTGTGCTCTCTTGATGCTCTGAAATTTCGTACCCGATTACCATACATGGACGGAGAAAAAATTATATTTCCACTCGGAGATAGGAACCTCCGCTCATGATGTATCCTCTTCCGCTCTCTGGGTTACCCATACACATTCATCCCCCCCTCTCTCTCTCTCTCTCTCTGTACCTTATTGGTTGCTCTTTAAACTCTTTTTTTACTTCCTACAGTTCTTACTACTAATCGCTCTTGTCCATGTTTTCAAGAGAGGGCCACGACCACTGAACTTCCCAACGTAGACTAAGGTTCACATGTGTCATGAAAATTCACTAAAACACGAGAGGACACCTCCATCTGCACCACGACGAAGCGACCAGAGCTTAAAGTTGGCCGATTCTGGGCAAGTGAAAGAAATAAAGATTCTGTTCTATTCCAATATTTTTTTCTTCTTCTTTCTTCCTCGCTGCACATGTACATCGATACTATCGATGATTTTCAACAGCAACAAAATCTTAACAATGAACCTGATCCTTTGTCAGGAACGAAGTAAAAACTGTAGTATTAAAATAACCAATGCGTTAAAATCAGTAAATTAAGAACCAAAAAAAAAACAAAAGAATACCAAATGTAATTTATGTCAGTTGATGTCAGAAAATGCAGACAGGTGGAGAGCTACTGCACTGCACCAGGGCTAGTGGATGTCGCAGATCGACTGTTGTGCGAGTTGGATGGGAGAAACGATGGCAAGTGCACATTAACACTCCTGCACGTGCGTGTATATCAAACGCACATATAATATACTCCCTGTGATATCGCTTAGTGCTATACGAGTGCGATACGCCACAGGGTGCTAGCCCACTCTTTCTCTCCATTGCTATCGTCGTCAACATTATCATTTTCATTATAATCGGCACCATCGACATCCCCCTGTTAATTTCCCTTTCTTTTACTCCCTGGTTAAATAAGATGGGTGCATATTTATAAGGTATCACCCATCATGTATACATACATTCAAGCATGTATACGGCAACCGAGTTACTTCTATCTTCTTTATTGAACATATTTGTTAACCATGCCGCAATTTTTTTTTTACTTTTGACCATCCAGTCCATCTCTTTTGCTTCTGTATCACATTTAACAAGAAAGGGTCCAAGAATCACCACTCGGTGTTTGTTAGAGGATTGATGCATTAATGTAACAAGTGGTTTTTACACCATAATTAGTTGAGGGTCAGTGTATAAGCACATGATCTGTAAGAGCTAATCAAGGAGTGAGAATAAAAACTCCGAAATGTCGGATGTTTGTTTGAGGAACGTTTTGTTGGTATTAACGCCAACCTCATCAGGCTTAGTCTATATCGTTATGATGATCGTTACAGACTCTTGGTTTTTACACCTTTCTGGTTGTACCAGTTTAGGCTTCTACTCTCACCGTACCTTGATACGCAAACCACGAAGTTTGAAGTCTTAAATTTTTTGTGACAAATAAACATAAAATATGATTTTAATATTATTCAATAGTTGTTAATATGATAGTTGTTTATCATTATATTTTTATTTTATGGCTATGGTTGTTCCTCGTGTTTTAATACGATAAATTACTTCAAGAATTCAAACTTCGCGGTTTGCGAATCAAAGTACGGTGAGTGTACATGTTCAAATCTGGTGAATAGAAGTGTCGTTTGAAATCTTTGTTTCCTTTAAGGAGGTTGACTACTTTTGAGAGCAGAGGTCTGACTTTGTGCCTTTTTTAGGTAAGGAATGCGTGCGCACGTCATATCTTACTACTATACTAATACTAATACTAATAATATATAAAGCAAAGTCGCTACAACTGTTTTAATCGCTAACCACGAAAACTACTGAACTGATTTTGCTGAAATTTTGTATACCTTCTTGATACTTCCTAGACGATTTTAGTATAGTTCTTATCTTGAAAAATTTAATAACAATATCAATAAATAAGCTCAAAGTTTTGTAAAAATACGCCAGCTTTTTAATTTATTTTAGTAGGATCCGCTAGGTGGCCTCGACATAAGATCGAAGCTACCTGCAATAGAATTAAATAAGTGTGGTTATAATAGGCCGGAGCGTCGCAAATGTTTCATCAGTTGTCTACCAGCAGTTTATCGAACTGCATCGTAAATGTAGATGATAGTCGTGCAGCTGGGCATTCCAGTTACCGACAATACTCTCCTTCAATGGGCAAGAGATGTAAGTTTACTTCCACCCTGATCCTCTAGGATTCCCAAGTACTACCAATAAAAAATTATTCAAACCAATAACGTCTCTGACGGAATACCAGGAGACGTGTCTAGCCAGAGCTCAACCTGCTCCAACACTTCGAATTATGTAGCCATTCCACCATCCAGCCTGGTGCCGTCAGATAATTTTTTACTCAGATGTAAGCCAGGGAAGACAGCCCTGAGGTGCATGAGCAGCCATAACGGCCTAATTCCTTCTCAGAGGTCGTCCTAACGGCATAGCAACAGAGAAGGTATTCTCTAGGCCCACTTTCCCGACTAACGATGAGCGGTTGGTGATCTGGGGAACGACCCGAAGACGAGATATTCTTTGGTGAGTGGCGTACCTCCCTACATCACAGTCTCCGTACATAGAGATTGCGAGGGTAAGAGTCAAGCTACCCACAGCCAGCTCTTCACCATCAATGAATAATAATAAGGAATAGCTGGAAGATTCACCACTGACCCTTTTCAGGGCCATTCTAAGGTTGTGTATACACGCTGCGGAAATTGACGCGACAAAACTCTGGCGTCCACGCTGATTGGATCATGAAGTTTCCGTTGCGGTATTTTCCGCTCCATGTAAACGAGGGGTCCCTTGACTTCGGAATTTTGCGCAGAAATATCGTCGTCTGCATATATTTTATATATCTAAATCACGCAACTGTGCAACTGAAAAAGCTACAATGAATTAAAAACGGTATTGCAATTATGCATACTAAAACAAATCAAAATGTACAAGAGACCAATGCACTCACACATTTTCACAGACTCTTTGATGCATACGATCTGATAAATTTTGCTGTAAAGAGTCGAGTCACTGGTTATGTGATAGTTATAAACAGTTAAATATCAAGAACACACTAGTTCAGTATTAATAGGTTATGTAAGTGATAAATACCGTAACAGAAATTACCCCGAGCTAAATTGGAAATTTTGTTGGGCTGCCCAAGTTATCAGACGTGTGGCCACTCACAGGCAGCCATGCTTGGACACAGGTTAGCTTGTAATGGGGCACATACTTGGGCACATGCTCTTCCCCAGCCACCGCCTGATTTCGTCTGCACAGCTATGTACGATGGTATACGTATATGTATGACTTGCACGAGCGTTTTGTGCGTGTATGTGTAATTAATTGGTGTGAGCACGCACCAGCGACTTTGAAAGTGGCCACCAAACTTGGAGGGAAATTCAAATTAGCTATATGGAGAACGACGTGAAACTCCGGATAACTCGATAAATTTTAATACACGATAACTTAATGAATTAATCCGATGCCATTTAACCCAATCAGCCGACTAACAAGATTTAATTATTAATAATATACCTTTAATAACGGAGACGCCAATAACCACACAACCCAGAGTACTTACTAGTCACTTTGATAATTGATGAAATAACACAAGCACCAATCACCACACAACTTGGGGCGCTTACTGGTCATTGTGATATTTAATAATATTTATTAATTAATTCTGCAAGTGCCAATCACTACACAACCTGGAGCACTTACTAGTCACTTAGTTAATCAATAAAATAACACAAGCACCAATCTCCACATAACTCAGGGCACTAACTAGTCACTTTGTTAATTAATAAAATAGCACAAGCAACAATCACCACACAATCCAGGGTGCTTACACGTCATTGCAACAATTAATAAAATTTATTAAATAATTCTGCAACTGCCAATAACCACACAACCCAGAGTACTTACTAGTCACTTTGATAATTGATGAAATAACACAAGCACCAATCACCACACAACTTGGGGCGCTTACTGGTCATTGTGATATTTAATAATATTTATTAATTAATTCTGCAAGCGCCAATCACTACACAACCTGGAGCACTTACTAGTCACTTAGTTAATCAATAAAATAACACAAGCACCAATCACCACATAAGTCAGGGCACTTACTAGTCACTTTGTTAATTAATAAAATAGCACAAGCAACAATCACCACACAATCCAGGGTGCTTACACGTCATTGCAACAATTAATAAAATTTATAAAATAATTCTGCAACTGCCAATAACCACACAACCCAGAGTACTTACTAGTCACTTTGATAATTGATGAAATAACACAAGCACCAACCACCACACCACTTGGGGTGCTTACTGGTCATTGTGATATTTAATAATATTTATTAATTAATTCTGCAAGCGCCAATCACTACACAACCTGGAGCACTTACTAGTCACTTAGTTAATCAATAAAATAACACAAGCACCAATCACCACATAACTCAGGGCACTAACTAGTCACTTTGTTAATTAATAAAATAACACAAGCAACAATCACCACACAATCCAGGGTGCTTACACTTCATTGCAACAATTAATAAAATTTATTAAATGATTCTGCAACTGCCAATAACCACACAACCCAGAGTACTTACTAGTCACTTTGATAATTGATGAAATAACACAAGCACCAATCACCACACAACTTGGGGCGCTTACTGGTCATTGTGATACTTAATAATATTTATTAATTAATTCTGCAAGCGCCAATCACTACACAACCTGGAGCACTTACTAGTCACTTTGTTGATTAATAAAATAGCACAAGCAACAATCACCACACAATCCAGGGTGCTTACACGTCATTGCAACAATTAATAAAATTTATTAAATAATTCTGCAACTGCCAATAACCACACAACCCAGAGTACTTACTAGTCACTTTGATAATTGATGAAATAACACAAGCACCAATCACCACACAACTTGGGGCGTTTACTGGTCATTGTGATATTTAATAATATTTATTAATTAATTCTGCAAGCGCCAATCACTACACAACCTGGAGCACTTACTAGTCACTTTGTTAATTAATAAAATAATACAAGCGCCAATCACCACACAACTCGGGGCGTTTACTGGTCATTTTAGTAGTTAATAAAATAACACAAGCACCAACCACCACACAACCTGGGACGCTTACTATTCATTTTATAACATAATAAAATATAAAAAATAACGCAAGCGCCAATTACCACACAACTGGAAGCGCTTATTGGTCATTGTAATAGTTCATAAAATTTATTAATTAATTCTTCAAATGCTAATAACTGCACAAACCAGGGGCAGTAAGTGGTCCTTTTGTTTCTTAAAAAAATAACACAATCGCCAATCACCACACAATCCGAAGCGCATACCGGTTACATCGTAGATTAATTAAATATTGGAGCTTGAGTTATTTTATTAATTGACAAAGTAACCAGTTAGTGACCCCGGTTATGTGGTGATTGACGCTTGTATAATTGATGATTGAATATTATTAAATATAACAATGATTAGTAAGTGCCCCAGGTTGTGTGGTGATCGGCGCTTATGTTATTTTATTAAGTAACAAATATCCCAGTAAGTGCCCCGGGTTGTGTGGTGGTAGGCGCTTGTGTTATTTTAGTAATTAACAAAGTGACCAGTAAGTGCCCCGGGTTGTGTGGTGATTAGCGCTTGCATACTTAGTTAATAAATATTATTAAGTATCACAATGACCAGTAAGCGCCCCAGGTTGTGTGGTGATTGGCGCTTATGTTATTTTATTAAGTAACAAATATCCCAGTAAGTGCCCCGGGTTGTGTGGTGGTAGGCGCTTGTGTTATTTTATTAATTAACAAAGTGACTAGTAAGTACCCTGGGTTGTGTGGTTATTGGCGTCTCCGTTATTCAATGTATATTATTAATAATTATAGCTCGTATGTCTGCTGATTGGCGTGTTGGGTTATTGGGTTAAATGGCTTTGGATTAATTTATTAAGTTATCGTGTATTAAAATTTGTCCAGTTGTCTGGGGTTTCACGTCTTGCTCTATATAGCTAATTTGAATTTCCCTTCAAGTTTGGTGGCCACTTTTAAAGGCGCTGGCACGCACACCATCAAATGTTTCATGCTATATATAAAATTATTATAGGGGAAACTCGGTGAGTTATCAAATCAGAGTCCTATGCATCAATACGAGACGAATTTCTTAGAGTACTACAAGATGATAATTAACCATTTCTTTACTAGTCGAATGACTTCCTTCTTGTCAAGATTCTACTAAAAATACCGAAAAAAAGACTATTCTTGCAGGACATGAGCTTTAATTTTTTCCAAAGCTATTCTTAAGGCTTAGTAAATAAATAAAGAAGTTGGTTAAAATATATGTTTAAACATTTCTCATTAAGATTCACCTAATATTTACAAGTGTACTCGCGTGCATAAGGTTCATCGCGAGTATAACTGTATATATACTTTAAGCAGACGAAATCAGGCAACGGTTGGGCAGAAGCTTGGGCCCAAGTCTGCGCTCCATTACAAAGATATACACTTGGCCACCTTGGCTAACTGGGCATCTTGACTTGGGCCAAGCTGTCGACAATTTTCAATTTCCAATCGGGAGGGTACCAGAAAATTTATTGCAGAGCGGAAAAATAATCGTTGGTAAGGGATTTGCTCCGATGTACCGACGCCAGAGTTCCGTCGCGTAAATTTCCGCAGCGTGTATACGCAGCCTTAGTATTTACGTTCCCTACTTAACCATCAATCTCATCGGTTCTTTTAAGGGCCACCTACATTTAAACTACCTGTCCAACAAATAAATTTTTACTACCATTTCTGGAAACGATTCCTCGACTAAAAGACTATGTTTAGCCGGTCATTATTAAATCAAATCAGTCATTCACTGACAGACGTCACGAGCGGAGTTGTTCATCACAAGGCTGGGAACCCCAGTAATCGACGACCCTATATTACCCTCTCGACTCTAAGCATTCAAACAGAGTCTGCCAAAAAAAAGGTGCTTTAGACACCAACGTCTTCGACGTTATACCAGGAGATGTTGGGAAAGATCTCTACAACTAGCTCCAAAGCTTCGGACTTTATAATTTTTCTCCCGATTAGTCTGGAGCTTCAACAGCAGGCCAGAGAAGATCACCCTGAGGTGTCCAGGCAGTCACAATTGCTGTAAACTTTAGTCAAGAAAGAGTTTACTTAAGAAGCTCACCGGTCTTTTTTAGGGCCATCGGACGTCAAACTACTTTGCCAACAAATATATGAACTCTTAACAAAGTTGACAGAAAACAGCGTTTAGGGGTCACAAAAGTCTTAAGCATGCCAAAAGTCGTAAGAGGGTGAATTGGAAGAAAAACTTTCAATATATCTAATGAATACAATTTTAGGCATCAAGAAACTGACGCAGAAAATTTATCGAGATTGGAACAGCAGCGTCAAAATCGACAAATAAATAATCCATTACGTGAGAGATCAGCTTTTTATTGTACCCTCACAGTAATCTCTTAAATCTTTCAGATTTTTAAATAAGTAGAAAATGTTTTTGTATTTTTGTGGCGATAAAAAATGTAGAGATTAAGCTTCAGGACTTTGTTGCTTTCGTAATAAAGTTGTGAGATAAGAGAAAAAAAATTTTTTTTTATTATATATTTTTTGGAAGTTTTAAATCTTAACAGCTTTAAAAAATAGCCCTTTTCGTAAATTATACGGGAGAAACTGCAAATCAACGGTCCCTTACAGCCAACGATTATTTTATGGCATAAGGAACGCACGGTACTTTTCAGCATAGTTATATTTTTTTTAATTTTTACAGCTTATTATTTGACCAAATAAACTGTATGGATTCCGAACAAATGTGTTTCAGAAAACGTTTCACATTACATGTCAACACACTACGGTGTTTCATTTAGGAAGTCTCGGGCGAAGCCGAGACGGGGGCCCCTAGTAATTTGATATTGAGTTGTATTTACAGTCCAGATTATTCACAAATAACTATTTTTACAAGGACCTAATCGACTTGATTGTTTTTGTCGCTTTCGACGATCTCCCATAAGAAAGCATGTAAAATTCACAAAATTTATTTTAATCATTTCTCGTTTTATCAGCACCCAGAGTGGTTGAAACTTTGCATACATTTTTTAAAACATTTTCAAAGCTCTGCACCAATTCTAGTTGAACACTGACTATTAATTGCTTAAGGTAGTCAACCTCGTTAATTTACGATTTTTTACGAATTCACCTCTCCATATTTTTCTTTCTCTTCTTGTAACACACACACACACTCACACCCCTTAGCTAAAGAACCAAATTTTGATTCTAAGCTTCATAAAACACATGTACGTTATGTTATCTCAATTTTGGATTTTTCGTTCATTACAAAGTTGAGGAAGCAGGATCGAAATTACAGGTTTAAAGTGTTGAGTATGGACAAAGACAATCTAATAATTAAGCCTTAGAGACTGTGACAGGAATACAATGACTAGGGAGGTCGGACGTCCTGGTTTACCGGAACATGTCCCAATTTTTCCCAGTGTCCCGGTACCTAAAATATTTTGGTTTACCAGAAAACTTTTAAAAGAAAAAAAAATAGAAAAAGCGAGATAACATGAATTTACTCTAGATGACATTTGTCATTTACTACCTGTTTACATCACTTTCTCTGTAATTTATGGTCCATTAATTGAGAAATATTTATCACAGTCAAGTCATTTGATCCTTGTATGGAAAAAATAGTAATTTTGGAAAGAAATGTGAATATTTTAATAATCTGTAGTTGTAAAAATAAAGAAAGTCACAAAAATTTAAAAAAAAGAGGAGATGGAAATTTCAAGATAAAGAGATTAAATTCTGGAAAAATACTGAGCTGAGGATACTTTTTAGCTTGTTTATTTTGGAAAACCAAAAAATAGTTTAATATTTTTTTAGGAAATGCTTGATGATTTTTACGTCGAGAAGCATGAAAAAATAAAAGTAAATAGCGAGGAAATCTAAATTTACGAAAAATTTAGTGATTAAAATAATAGGTTAAAGATAAAAGCACAGATTGACAAGGATCCAAAAACAAACCTCAATATCTAAAATAAAGAAAAACAAAATTAAAATTATGAATATAAAATAATAAACAAAGGAATGTGGGAAAATGTTTAATCAGATGAAAATAAAGCCATTAAATTTCTTATGCATCTGATAGATGCAGATTACACGTATGATAGGCTGGTGAAAAACTCGCAAAGTCAAGCACCTCCTTACATTTATTAAATCATGCATCCCTTATTATATACATCGAGTTGTATAATTTGACTCGTGAAAACAAGACAAGGCAATAAGCAACTATGTTTAACATTCTTGCGTTAAGTACTAAGTTCTGATTTCAACTGACTTGTAGGGATCCCAACGATTGTAGCAATTAAATGGTTTCTCTCATATTGTACATGCACGTTTTTATTTTTTATGTGTAGTGTTTATTAAATACAAGTATAGTGCACATGTGCACAACCATGAGGTGTTACAGAAAAGATTTGCAATCACCTACACACTTCATTTTTAATATTAATTTTATCTCCTGTACTTTTACTTTGTTTTACAATGAATTAATAAATCTAAAAATTTAAATTTCACATCATAATACTTTGTATGTCATCTTTTTTTTGTACATTTTTCTGCCATATAATTAAGGAATTAATAAAAACATTAAACAATTATCTTCAAGTAGGTACAAAAACATTAAAAATGAAGTTGTTATACAGTAACTCCAATATGAGCTTCAGGTTCATCACTTGTCATGTAAGTTTTTTCTCTTAATATGATAATAAAAAAATTAATATGTCGCTGTGACAAAAATGATTAGAATTTATACGTCTTCTAACTAGATACAGTATGTAAATATAAAAAATAATTATTTTAGTTTCATGCTATGAAAAGTATTTCAAATGATATTTATTGTTCCACGGCACCCATAAGGCCAATATATTAAGCATACTATCAAGTGATGGATTAATTTACTGTTGGAACACAATGTGCCTCGAATTTTCAAGATAAATGTAACAAATAATTGATAAACTAATGTAATTTAAAAATAAATAAGTAAGCTAGATGAGTAATATTTGTAAAAACTCAGATTGTTATAAAAAAAATCGTAGATTAAACTACAAAAAATTGTTTTTATATAATATAGTTATTTTACAATAAAAATATCATTTTTTGTTATCTGTATAGTAGCCATGATATTTGTTTCTACATTTTGGAATGTACCAAATGTATTAATATTTTATAAGCATTTGTATCATACGTAAATGTTTAATTTTTTAAGTTTTGTAGATACGCTACTTTCGATATACTTTCATAAATAATTTCATTAATCAAAAGCTTAATATTTTTATTGTAATATTGATGTATGGACTTATATTAAGAACCTAGTCTTGAAAAAAATTTCATACCTTCAACTTTGTTTAATAAGGATTTCTTTGTTGCAGTAAATATATTATATATAGTAAGAATTAGTTCGATAGCTCTACTTTATGTTTCAGAATCGTATGTCCCAAAATAGGGGTGGTTGGCTTGCAATATGAGCAGGGGGCACAGCACACTAGTATATATAATATGAGCGCGCGGTGGCTCAGTCAGCTAGGTCGTGGATTGGCATGCGGGAAGACCGCGGTTTGATTCGTGGCCAGTGCGACATTTTGGGCAAGTACCTCTGTGAGATTTCACATGTGTTTTTTCACCACGCAATTCTCCTTGAGGAGGGCTTAGGCGACCTTCTCGCAGCAATAATTGCCTCATTTCCCCCTACCCCCTACCAGTAATGATAGGCCTCCCATCCCTTTCCTTGTCCCTTTCCCAAATGCTAAGTGCTCATAGTAGTGCTCTTATTAAAGAAGCCGGACGTAGAGCACTATAATATAAAAAAAAGTATGTATAATGTACGAAGTGTGATCAAAAAGTAAGGTGACTTTTCATTTTTATAAAAACATATTTATTTATTCATCTAAAACTATGTTATTCCCTTCAAAATAATCTCCCTCAGATACAATGCACTTGTGCCAACGCTTTTTCCAGTCGTCAAAACACTTCTGAAATGCTATTTTGGGTATTGCTTTGAGCTCCTCCAGCGATGTAGTCCTAATCTCCTCAATCGTGGCAAACCTTTGTCCTTCCATGGGCTTTTTCAATTTTGGGAAGAGGAAAAAGTCGCTGGGGGCAAAGTCTGGTGAATATGGTGGCTGAGGCATGATGGAAGTACTGTTTTTGGCCAAAAAACTATTAACTAATAACGACTTTTGCGCAGGTGCATTATCATAGTGGTCGCAGATACACGTCTCATACCCAAAACATCTGTCAAAATTTATTGGCATGAGCCAAACGATATGTCAAGATCATCAGCTATTTCTCTAATCGTGATTCGACGATCTTTTAGCACCATTTCTTTCACTTTCTGTACTTTTTCGTCGGTGTTTGATGTGCTGGGTCGCCCAGAGCGAGGTTCATCATCTCGGCCCTTTTGGAATAACTTATACCACTTATAAACATTTTTTTTTCTCATAGTTGACTCACCGTAGGCCACTGTCAACATTTCAAGAGTTTTTGAGCACTTGATACCATTTTTTACACAAAAATTAAGGTGGCTCCTCACTATAAATCCCACAAGAAGAGTAAGCATACTGCAACACAGCTTTTTATTATCTGTGGAGGTTCTTGACTAAAAATGGATAGGTACCTATAGTCCCTTCAAAAAAAGTTTAGTCACATCTACACCGTTGACCTATATCGTACAATACAGTGACCCGAGCAGACGTATGTATGTATACAAATCTGACAACATAACCCTTCTATTAGTCAAAAAAGTACATAAGTCAGCCCCGCATTAAATTATTTTCTTAGTTTAGCGTCTCATTTATTTTTATTATAATTACGATTCCCCACAACTACTATTGATTTTACGTACAACTTTCTGACCAATTCAAACTACGCGGGCTACCGCTCTTTGGTGTAGCAGACGCCCCACACTTTTCATCTGTTCCGTGACTTGCACAGTTATCTACTATTTTCACAAAATATCCTATGAAACCCATGGTAATGTCCAAGTACCTGAATGTCGTTGGAAAGATTCTGATTTCTTATATCTGCTACATAGTTTTCTATTAAGAACTACAGTATCTTTGCTGAGATATCATACAACCTGCGCCACCAATTTGACGACCCTCCATAAGAGGTTATGTTACAGAGTCTATTTTCCAGTTAGTTTTTTTTAACAATTTTGGTGGTGACGAGGTCTAAAATTTTGGGAAAAGACTCCTTGCACCTTCAAGAATCATCCTTTAAAATATCATTTAATACTCCAGTGTTTTGATTTAGTGAGGAGCCACCTTAATACAAACTCTTTGCTCCATTATTTTCAACAAATAGAAATCTCCGAGTACGCAAACACGAGTCTAACCTTTAAGTCTCTCACATAAAAACAACACATGCTATATAGTCAAAACTATGAACATATGATCGTGACTAGTGTACCAACATAATAAATAAAAATTTTTAACTTAGAGTTTAAAGAGCGCGCGCATTTCAAAAAGTCACCTTACTTTTTGATCACACCTCGTATGTATACACTTCGATGTAGATTCACTATATTTGATAGTAAGTTCAAATCTCCAAACTATATCGAAAATTTATTAATTGAATAAATTAATTTCTATCAGTAATAGAAATAGCTCATGATATAGTTAGTAAAAATGACAAAAAAAAAAGATAAATGCTAACAAATTACACCACTAAATATAAAAATATTTATGTGTGCTAAATATAAATTTAAAAAATAATAATTTAGTGAGGATAGATGAGAAGAGTGTACATAAAATTTAAAAAAAATATCATTTGACTATAAGAAAAAAACATGTGTTTGGTTTGTCGTATGAGTACTAATACTATTAGTCAGAAAAGGGCTGTAAGGGGTTTGAAAAAGTAAAAATATCACATATAAAAGCTCAAATTAAGAATTTTGAACACGGGTTTCAGTGAGGGTGACACTGTTTTTTCACGATTGATTACGAAATTCTAACAAACCATAACTTTAGTATATACTTGACATACATTTTAAGGTGGACCACAAACAAAAATTTAGTGAAACTAAATTTTTATGTATACCTCGGGTTCATATTATTTAAAAACAGTCGATAAATTTTTTTGGATTATAAATTTATATTGATATATCACTATTCCTACTGCAGCCATTACCTTCATGAATCACGTGAAGTAACTTATTTAACTAATCTAAAAAAATACGCAATGAAATAAATAAAATCTGAAAAATGTTATAAAAGAACAGTGTTTTTATGTATTTTTCACATATCATCTGAACGAACTTTTTTTCAGGATTTGGTTACATACTTATACCTTAATTATAAAAATAAAAAAAAATTATTAAAGTAAAGTAATTTGAAAAACAGTGCACTGCTCATCAAAGCCAGAGAAGTAAATAAATTTTCACATCGGTCGTGTGAGGGATAAACAAACGATCTGAGGCTTCTTTACTTATATTTGCGTAACGTACTATTTCGTTCAACGAAAATAAATTGTTATCTCAATGTGCACGAATAACAATGTTAGAAGACAAGTATGTACCAACTATATTTCTCTTCAGTGATCTCCACTTCCTGCATCTTGTCACTCAAAGAAAGTACATTTGCTAAATTGTGGTCAGGAATGGATCAAACAAAAGTTTTTTTTCCAAGCTGAACAACTGCTGCCAGTTTATTGGCACAAACTTTTCTCAATATTTCTTCTTGTTTTTATGCCACGTCAGATCTAGTTGGACTTTCTAACTCAATCAAAACTACTTTTTAAAAATATGTAAAAGTTGAAAATTATTTTTTTTTCCAATTCACTTTTAATAGGGTTGAATGAGCTTTTTTTAGTGGTAATGAGACTTTTAAAACAAAAAAAAAAAAAAAAAAAAAAAACCACATTAAATCCCTACCTGTAGTTTAAATCCCAAGGTATGACTGATTGAACAAATATTTTTCGTCTTAAAAACTACAAGAATATTCTGACGTATTTTGAAGAAACCTCAATTTTTACTGATCCGAAGGTTCCTCTGCGAAAATGATAATAACGCAACGACTACTATTACTTGTTTTTGTACTATTACTTGGCTCTTTTTCGATCTTTCTTGAATTCGTCTGTATACGCTATGGTATACCTAGACAATAGGTTTTTTGGTTCGGAGATATCGATTTGTATCCAATTTATCGTAATGGTCAGTAATAAATGCTAAATTGCAGTTTTTGTAGAATAGCAGGTTTAAGTAATAGTTTCCTATGATATTCAGGAAGATTAATGATAAATAATTTTTTTACGCGTTTTAAGGGAACTTTGCAAAGTTTTTTGTTCTTTCGAATAACATCTAAAAATATTGCAAAACATGATTATTCAAGCCACAGTAATAATCGAAAATTAACACTGTCCAATGTTGGTTCACTAGTTAGTGGGATGATATTCTTTCTTTGACGAAAATTATATTTTTAATAGAGTCTCAAAATAATAAATGCCATATCGTTTTTGGCAACAAAGTTGAGAAACCTTTATTACTACTTTTTATTAGTAGGATGATAAGAATAAAAATAATTTTTAAAGCCAATTTTTGTTTATTAAACCAGGTTCCAAGTCCCTCTTAAGTTTAAAGAACAATATGGTACAGAATTGATGCTTTTAGTGATAGTTAGAAGGATCTTTTTAATTTTTTGATATTCTTTGTTACTGATCATCAAAATATATAAAAGAAATAGTGAAAATTTTTTACTTTAGTTGTCGTTCAAACTTCCGTGAAATTTCTTTTTAATGAGTTCTGCCATATTTCTAATAAGCTTTTCTGCGTGCAATACCAACAAATCGAAGTAAGCCCTAAATCTCAACTGTCTGACGGAAATTGCTGATGTAGCAAAAAATAAAAACATAATACAAGTTTGACAATCCCGAGTACAACTCCTACCTGTCTGGCGTACTTTCGAAGACAGTTGTGGTCAATAATGGTGGTTTATCGGCTGGATGGGCCCCAAGTCCTCTGATCAGAAGAATCCAAAATAGCACTCAGAAAAAAGGATGGTGTAGTTATTAAAATTGAACTTTGTCAAAAAAGTCAATGAGTAGATCGCGTAAAGAGTATCTGGTTTCGGCTGAAGCTGCGTAACCCGAGCACACGACGCGTAGAGGCAGTTGGAGAGTTCGCAGACTTGTGATCGGGTGGTAGCAGCGTCAGGCGTCTAATATAAACCATTGCACCGCCGGTGCGATCAAACGACGCAGACGCGCCTCCCTGCTCGCCAGAGGTACCACCCCCATACATGCGTCTGGCCAACTGTATATTTCGCTCTTTCTTACCACCCACGCCTTTCCATACTTTTCCCCTATCCTCCCGGGGAGGTACAGCTTTTCCTCCTACATTTTTTCGCACCCCTTCAACCCTCTGGGAGAGCCTTACTTCTGTACCCCACCCACTAGTTGTGTGTGCCTACTAGTTGGGGTACGTGGTGGGAACTTTTTTTTAAATTAATTTCACGAGTGAATGCATCAAGTGCATCGCATCGAAGGATACTCTAAATGCCACTTCCATCCTCTGTCTGACAAAATGATAATGGAAGGTGGCAGTGAGAAAATATTACGATAGAGTGCACTAATTATCCATAACACTGACAGATAATATCCTATTGATTTTTAGAAATAATACGGAACGCGGGGGTTTCCAGTCGCCGACTTATCACTGGTATTTTTTCTTTTTTTTTTTTTCCTCGACGACTGACGCACGAGCATCAAGCCCGATGCATCAATTGAGAAAAAAAAAAAAATAAATAAAAAGAAATCTTCTCATCACACCCCCCTTTTCCATTTGCACATAAATCGAATTAATTTTTCGCAAACGAGTTTTGATGAATACTCATCGCTGTTGCTTAATGACGTTTCACGCGGCTGCCGTGTTAATCCAAAGAGATGATATGATCAAACAATTCACGTCTCAGTACTCTCTCGATGGGAAAGCAACATAAATCGGGTCGCATGGGTGACTGGAGCTTGTATGATTTCCATAACGTATGCGGATAGTTACGAACTTGTGGACGTTTGCAAGGAAAATTAAAGTCCTTTCGTGTTGATTCAGTTTTTCATAACTCGTGGGCACATCGAGTGGTGCGCATGATGCATGAATTTTATCATGTGTTCAATGATTTGGTTTACGTTCAATAGGAATAAAAAATTTACAAACAAAAAAAAATCACTCTGCATTTATACAACTGCGTTAAAACTCGTTACTTTTTATTTACCTGTCTTATTTATACATTTAAACACAAGGCTATCAAAAATTCAGTGACTGATGATTCCATTCAACAAGAATAAATTAAGCTTTTTTGGCCAAAAGAGTCCCGGAGTATCTTGGCGGTCGCTTGATAAAGTTTTAGACATACCTAGCAAGTCTGTAACTCATAGAATTGTGATCAATCAATTTTGGACTTCTTCTCACCTGTAAAAAATTAAAAAGGATTCATAGTTAAATTACGTATCAACTATCTGTACGTGTTTTTTTTTTACAGAAACTTTCATGATATTTGAGGTTTTCTTACAGGAAGTCTGAAAAGATGCTTTTTGAAAAACTCGATTTTTACAAATAAAAAAAAAAAGTTAGTCAGTGAACCAAAATTTTCATTTTTATCATCGATGAGAATGTAAAAATAAAACAATCCACAGTAAATCGGAGTTAGTGAATAACATCTTGAAATACAACTGTATACACACTACTGCCCATTTATTGACACAGCTTCGTCGTACATATTCCTCTGTAATATTTTTTATTTAATTACACAATAATTTCAGATGTTCTTTATTAATTTTTTTTTTTTTTTTTTTTTTTTTTAATGAAGAGATATCTTATACAGGTGACTGCTAAAAATAATGTTGAATAATCTAGCCAGTGCATTAGTAGGATGTATATTTGTTAAATAGAAAATTTAAAATCCACGAGTGCCGGGGAGTAATGAAATGAAACCAGCCAAAAAAATTTAATTTCTCAATTTTTTGGGGAACGAATGTATGTCCTAAGGAAAAATCAGTCTTGCCAACGGTGTAGGATTGCCTACTGCAGGTACTTTCTGGATTCATTGCAGACATCATAGTACAGTGTTGCTGAAGATATTGCCTGCTTCGCGACAAAATTTGAATACAAAAATCGTATCACTCAAATACAATCATTATATTCCCACAACCCAGATATCAAAGTTTACGTTATTGATAATTGAATTTCTTGTCAGCAGTAATTAATTATATGAGGGATTCCCCTTTCATTTCTCACTTTCCAGAGTACCTAAGAGCGCCAAATTTCAAGCGACAGCTCATTAATAATTTTTTATTTTATTGGTAGTAATCTGAATATTCAAAAAAATTCCAAGAACACGCACTGCAGATTTATGCAAATTTTTTTCAGCCTTCAATGTGAACTAACGTCAATTTTTGTTAAAACAATAGACAGATTTTTATTTTTTGGACTAATTAATGTGAATATGTCCATACAAAAAATAGGAAAAACGTATTCCCACAATGTTTAAGGTCGATATTGTCAATAGTGTAGGTAATATTTTGCTAATATTCTGTTTGCTACCATATTTAAGCAAAATAAAATTTAAAAAATCACAATTTTCCTATTTTTTTTACAGATTTTTTGCGTTTCTCGAATACTTTATATTGATTCCCAGTAGTAAAGTGCGTGAATAGGATCTTAGAAAAAAATTTCGAGTAATTCGTTAAGTATTTGATATAATTTTGGAAAGTTAGACTTGTGAGAATAATTTTTTTATACAAATCATGGAGAAAAATTTAACTTCTACAAAAATCATAGCCAAATTTCATTATACGAAAAAATATATTAAAAAATAAAAGTTTTCCATGTGTTTCTGATTCCAAATTAAAGTAGTGTTTTGAACAGTAAAAAGTGGCACGGGTTGAATAGAAATAATTTTTAACAATAAATTAAAATGAAAAAAATGTAATTTAAATGATTAATCAAGATCCTTAAAATTATTATTATTCCTGATAATGAAGAGCTGGCTGTGGACCTGTAAATTAATTCAGGTCCTTGTTCTTTCAATCACAAACTTGTAATGATAGTTAGAGACGATGCTCAAATAAGTGTACAATAGTTGCAGTGCACGTGCTCCCATATGAGTTAGTTGTATAAAATATTTAAAGTAAATAACCGGGTAACAAATTTTCACTGCTGTGCGCTTTTGAATTTTTATCGCGAGTGTTACC
Source organism: Copidosoma floridanum (assembly GCF_036245765.1). NCBI lineage: Eukaryota > Metazoa > Arthropoda > Insecta > Hymenoptera > Encyrtidae > Copidosoma > Copidosoma floridanum. The sequence continues at coordinate 17,136,765 of NW_028321898.1, read as the reverse complement.
TACGTATCCAAAAGAAGGTCCGGTTCAGAAGGAAAATTATAACTGACAATTTTGAACAGTTATGAAAATTTCCTACAAAGTCCAAAGTTGTCGGAAAAATAAATTAAATTTTTGCCTGGAGCACTGAACTATATGTTGATTTTCCCCGTACACAAGCCGCAAACTCCCATATTTTAAAAACGGGGCTTGAGTTAATCACAAAGCTAGTTTTCTTACTCGCTCTCCAATGTAGTGTAAAGTTCGATTTTCGAGCCATCGGTACTTATGCTCTTCATTTTTTTTTCCTCCGCACTTTTTTAATCTTCGCTGAATACTATTACCCTGATTGAAGCGAAAATCTTACACCCATTCTACAGCATTGCTTTTTTTCTTTCGCATGTACAAACGATTCATTGGATCCGGTGCATGTGCGATTGTCTCATTAAGAAAACGAAGATAAAAGATAAACATTTCAAGTAAAGGAAACTGGCACAATAAAATCGAATCTTCCCTTTGGGACCGAACGACAGGCGCTGCATGTACTTGCAGCAGAGAAAAAGGAAAGTCGAATTTCCCTGGTCGTGTGCATGACGCATCTTACATTTGGAATTTCGTTGATTACAGTTTCGGGGCACCGGGAAGGGCCCTTTTTTTTTGTCTCTCACGTACCTATATGCACACAAGTATTAAGGCGACAGCATCAAATTAGATTTTTTGCTTGGAAATGTTGAGAGCTTAGTCCATACTGATTTATTCGGGTAGTGTATTTATTATTTACGTAGATCATACGGACAGGCAAGAAAAATAATCTGCTATATAGTCGACACAATGTCTCATTAATTTTAGACAAGTGCTCGAGGCACGCGCAGTTTAGAGAGTCCGCATGTTTATGATCTCTACTTTGCAAATTACACTTTATTGTTCGCCTTACAAAATGTTCGTCCCACGTTCGCTATTTTTCCCGCAAAAAGAGAAATCAAATAAATAATTTTTCCCCAATACAAGTACCGATGTAAAGATTTTGGTCTACTTATAGGAATAAAAGTGTTTCTCTGTCTCACAATAAAAAAGTAACGACTAACCAAAGTCTAAAAGGTTTTTCCTTTCAGGTTCAGAGGCTTTCTGAGTACGAGAAGTACATGGGAACCGACGCGTGAAATTTGGCGTCGGTCAATGATAACGCCAAGTTACACGAATTCCGGATATGGGGCCTCCTGACAAGGTTCCCCCCCTGAGTCCCCACGTCTTTGGCGTCAATCAGGCACGGCTTGACGAGAATGGCCTTCCCAAGCCGGTCCTTGTCATGCTGCAGCAGCTCCTTGACAAGGGCCCCTCCACCTAACGCATCTTCCGCAAATCCGCCTCCTGAGAGTTGCCCAAGAGCTCAATGACCAGACCGAGTCCTCGGGTGACATCAGCTGCCTTGAGGATGCGTCTCTCCTCGCAGTGGCCGCCCTACTCAAGGACTTCCTGAGATCTCTGCCCAACCCTCTCCTTACCTCTCACCTCTTCTCCCTGTGGATAGCCAGCCTTGAGTCTCCGGACCCACTTAAGACAATCAAAAGGTACGACTCGTGATATTTTTATCGCAGTGGAGCTACTTTATCATGTATGATCATCCATTTATTTATCGTTCGTTTGGTTTGCAGCACTTTGGACTGTCTGCCGAGGGCAAACTACATGCTGCTGTCGCACTTGATCGGCTGCACCACATAGCCCGGCGATCGAAGGACAATGTCATGTGCGTATTTGTATTTTCGTGCATGTATTTTCTGTTTGATATGTCGTATCCTCAATTATGTGAGGGGCTAAGCCTTACAGTGTGCTATTTTACAATATGGTTTGCAGCAAGTGAAGAGATTCCAGATGAGCACTTCGTAGAGTCCTAATATTATTATATGCAGTATGCTACCTGCAAAGACATATACACAACTGTTTTTTAACAGTGATATGCCCTTCGTAGGTGATAAATACAAATTAATTGTTAAAAATTTACCTAATTTGTTAATTAAAATAAATAATTAATTATAATCAATAAATCTTGAGTAATTCAAATAAGACAGTTCAAGTTTTGAATGTTGTTGTGAAGTAATATTAATTAAACTACTTTCAATTCACAAAACAAAGAGCCTAATTATAAATATTATATCATCCCATTGAGCAACAAATAAAGCAATATCTAGTAGTTGTAATATTTTCTTTCTATTGTTTTAAATAACCACCCTACTAAAATTCGAACCTTACATTAAAAAATATTTCCTTGCCTATCTATGAAGTTATACGTTATGCACGAATAGTCAATTTTAGAAACTTAATTTTTTTCGTAATATTTACTGAACAAATGAACCTTACTTAAATTTTTATTGAATGCCTTTAACGAAAATAGCAAATCACGTAGTTAGCTGAGCTTTCTCGAGAAAAAACTTCGCAGTAAAATTTAAATTTCGAATCGTTGATCTCACAGATGAGTTTACCGGTGTCTCTAAGTATGGAAAAAAACTCTCATCCTCTGTATAAATATAGCGATGGAAAGAAATATTCTCCGAAAAATGATATTATTATGTACGAGTTTTTATTTCATCGAATAACCATAGCGAACTAAAAAAAGACCAAGAGGTTAACTGCTTAACATATTCATGCATTCGACAGAATAAAGAACAGGACAACATTTATTATTAGTCAGTTGGGTATTTTCTATGATACAAATACTAGGTACTTATATTCATTTCGTAAGCAAAATTAGTCGGTATAATTATATGGTAATGCAATGATCTAATTCTACTTAATATAGTCTCACGTCAAAAACCAGCAAGGGGCTTATACCCTTAGTTGTTCCAAAAATAAGATGCAAAAATAAAAAAATCTTTTATGTTCATTCTCGTATACGGAGATCATATTACACGTGTCAAAATAAGTCGATGAAAGACGGGTATAAAGAAGAAACGAACGTCGTACAAATTAGAGGCTCATATTCGCTCGTCAAAGCTCATCATCTATATTTTACTTTTTTCTCTTAGGGACTGATTGTATAGAAAGTAAAAGAGCATTAGCTAAGGAGATGGAAAAAAAGTCTAGATATCATCATCTCCCACATCATCACACGCATTGACGTCAAGCGGGTCAAGTCTGACGTTTTTTTTTTTTTTTTTTTTTTTCGCGAAAGTGTGTCTGATGTTGACTCTTATCTCTTTTGCTTTTTTCTACATTTATTTCCATACCACCGATGCTTCGGCGAGTAAATTATATATACCTGCTGACGCTTGAAACGCTTGAATAGGAGCTCATTAAGAGCGTGTGGAATGTCCTTTGCACTTAAATAGAATTGTATGAGTTTCTTACTAGAACAAAAGTATCAGATGTATCAAACTGATGTTGCGATCATGGAGGTGGAAAATTTTGCGGTTAATGTGATGTACAAATTTAGTTAATGTATGCTGGGATCAATGACGTATATAATGCTGTTTTCGAATTTACGCATCCTTATCAAAAAAAATTAAAAGTTAATGCATTAAGTAGCATCAAATGTAACCTTATATGCGTACACGCTTCTATTGTGCAAGTATATTCATTTGAAAATGTCGTTCAATTAGAAAAACAGTCGCTGTCAGTGTCTTCGAATTAGACATACGTATCTTGTAATATTCGTAGAAAATCTTAATGTATGCTTGGTATCTTCTTTTAGTTGTGGACTAATAATTTTGGGCTAGAAAATTTAAATATAAACTGCTTAAGAAAATTTTGAGTTCAAAGTGTCTACTTTCTATTGTTTGCTTAAATCACACAATGCCTTTTAATCACGTGATGGAAAATTTTGCTATTGTTGTATTTTGCTTATCACTAACATAAGGTAAATGACCCAATAAATGGTCAGCCAAATAATCGTGATATAAAAAATACACCATGAGTAATAAAAAAGGTGAAAATGAAATATTTTTAAGTGCATTGTTTGAAATTTGTGAACTTTTTTTGTACGATATTACAAATAGTTACTTTATTTTCGAATAAATGAAAAAAAATCAAAGATTTAAATGAATCAGGTGTTACAATACATAGCCTCTATAGAAACAAGTTTTTCCTGTGGTCGAAATTTAAAGATCCAGTATTTGTGTTCTTAAACAAATATTTTATAAGAATTAATTATTATTTACCACAACTTTTGTATTGAACGTCTTTTTCTGAAACGTCAGGAGTCTAAGAAATGATTTACAACTGGTGTTAATAAAGAAAGTAGTTATATTGTGGAATAAAAATACTTGAAGATATAAAACTTTTGTGTTTAAATTTTATCTTAAAATATCATACAAAATAGTTACGGTGTTATAAAGCGAGTTTTTAGCAAATTTAGAACAACGAATTTTGTCATTAACAGTGTTAAGATGACATCTTACGGAAATGTATGAATACAGAGAATTACAATTATTTGTAAAGTATCTAAAATTTTTATCAGTTTAGTGGAAACAGATGTCAAACTTACCTTTTGTGCGCATCACGCGCCCTTCGAGGCTCGTGGATCTTAATTATAAATTAATCATTGGGAATACCATTCAATAAAAATTCAAATAGCACTTTTTAAAGAAATTTTAGAATCTCCTTCTACGAAACTGACCATTCACCGAGTCGTTTTCAATGTTTAGTTGTAAAATATTAATTGACAATAACCATCGTATATTCATTTGTGCGTAGTATTTACATACTATACTAAATTAAATAAAAAACCAGTTATAATTCATATAAATTATAGTAAAATGTTTTCTACCTGTAAGGATAATACTGTGTTCCTCTAAACTTAATAAATTATAAAAAAAATTTTTATTTATCAAAAATGAGCTAAAAGTAGTAATAGGGACATAAAATCACAGTAACAGATTAGATACAATTTGGTAAATGCAGTAATTGGAACAAATCTGCCTACATTCATTTTTATTCAACTTTTGCATGTGAACAATAATTTTATTGTGCGCATTAACTTTTTCATGCATGCACTACTTAAACAAATTAATGTATGTAAATAAGTAGTATTTCAATAGAAGATTAGTAGCTAATTAGTTCAAAAGTAGGATGCATTGTATTGTAATTTGGATGTTTTCCTAGCGATTCATCGAAATAATACATATTTTTTAAATTTTGTGCTCTGTTGTTGCTCATTATACACAACGTTGTATCAAATTTCAGAACTGTCTATCCACTTAAAATACCTTATTGTAGATAATGTAATTTTTTTTTAATGGTAATACATTTTCTGTTGATGCTTGTGCATATTTTATCAGAGTTAAGATTTTTTTATAGTATTTTTTACGACATGAGTGTAAAGGGATTCAAAAATAGGCATTTTTTTGGTCAACTATATACTACTATTTCGACTGGTATCTGTAAATTTAGCACAGACTACACATCTTTAGTTTTGAAGTGTTCAGTATTCATGAAGATAGTAAAGTTAAGAAAGAACCATTGGAACCATTCCCTTTTGGAATTAGGAAAAAGATCAAGCAAGTAAAGAAACATGTTACTTACTCATGAAATGATGCAATAAATTAAACGAGATGTTAAAAAATAGTTAGTAAAGCCAGATTAATAGTAGACAGTATAAACTGGTAAAAGTCATTTTCAAGTATGATAGTTCGTATCAGTAAACCGGCTCAAAAGTCTGTTGAAAAGAATTTAGGATGCAGGACTTACCTTGAAACGTAAAAAGAATAAGTTTCATAAAACAGAAGTTACATATGTAGACATTCTTCTTATCGGTGACAGTTTCCACCCAAACCTCGTAATTATTGAGACTAAATCTTATTTTTATTTCCGGAGAGTCTAAAATTGCTCTAAATAGAGTTCAATACATATAATATATCCATAGGTATTAAAAATTTGCATCTATTACTCCATAGTGTTAAGCCTTCTACTTACTCATTAACTACCTTAAACCTAATTGTTTGAGCGATTAGGCGAATAACAATCTTCTTTCAAGTATACAAAAGCTCTGATGGTACCCGTTGTAAGTATCCAATGGTCGGACTTAAAAAGCTAGTTCTTGTGCCTACTGATACGAATAAAACAAAAGCCTTGATATGATCTTTCACTAAAAGAAGAGATAACCAACAACAGATCTAGGAATTAACTATCTGTATGGTGATATTATAGACAAAGCGTGAGGACGATAATGCAAAAAATGGCACAGACGACTTTGAGCAAAAAAATCTTTCATTCGTGGCACCCGATAGTATTGTTGGTCAGCTACCAATAAAAAGTCACTACTTTCAGGTTCATCAAGTTGAAAAAGATAATGTAGATAAAACTGCGATTCTACTTGTAACACTGTTTCTTGACCTGAAACGGGGAGAACTAATAATTAACGCACAAACAAATACCTATCACTATTTCTTTTATTTAAAACACTTAACACTAATACACAGTTCTCTCTTCACAATACACGATACAACGCTTTACCTCGTCTTCTGGACTGCACTGCAGCTACTTCACCTCGCACCACACGAGCCGTGAGCGCACATCCACCACGTCAGCGCAAATCATCTTTCGTACACCTTGTCTTGTCAACCCAGACTCTCTTCTCTCTCTCTCTCTCTCTCTTGCACTGTCTACACTACACTCTTTCTCTCTAGCCTCACCTCCTGGTCAAACGTCTGCGAGTCCAATGCGGCACGATGTCGTCCGGTGTCCTCGAGCGGGTCGTTCGCCCTACGGCTTCACCCTTTCTCTTCTTTCTCTCTCTCTTTCTCTTACTCTCTTCTTCTTCTCTCAACGGCCGTAGTCCTCGACCTGGATACCTCATCGTCCTGGGAGAACACAGCAGCTTTCCGACTCGTACGCACACTCCTCTCTCTTCTCTCAACACCCTACGCACCTTCTCAAAAACTCTCTCAACTCTCTCTCCCTCTCTCAACTCTCGCTACGCAAACCCGTAAAGTCACCGAAGCTCTCGCTGCTCGCGTTTAAGCGTACAGCTCGAGGCTCTACTCCAGACTGACTCAAGATCTCTCGCTCGAGCAATGGCCGCCGCCGCTGCTGCTGCCACGTATCTCTTGTCGCAGTCACTCTCGACATAGCAGCTGCTATGTGTCCCGGTAGTCGCGTTCATGTTTTCTTTGTCCTTTCTCGCTGGCGCTGCTGCGTCTCTGCGGTTCAACTGTTTGTCCGTTGGCGTCCTCGTCCCCTCCTCTCAGCGTGTATACAGCTCCTGAAAACAAACAAATTTGGAGAAGCTTCGACTTTCTGCTTTTTTGTAAGATCGTAATTATTATACTTAACAGGTTAAGCCCGTTCAGTTTATGTGCAGAAGTTGTGGTTTACGAATAGAAAGGAACTGCCTCTACGATCATCCGTGTTTTCTATTTGACTGCTTCTTAGAAATTGCAGATAATTACACTTATTTTATACCAAACAGTAAGTTATGACTTGGTTAATTATTTAATTTTTTCAAGTGATACAAAACTAATATTTAATTGAATATTTCAGACAGTGAATTACTGCAGATTGTACTGCAAAGGAAAGCCACGGTAATTAAAAATGACTTTGAAACTTCAAAAGTTTTCGAAAACGCTCTTCCAGTTAATTGGATCAGTAAGATCGGTAATAATAATGTTAGTATCCGTCAACAAAACCAGCTACGTACCGAAACTCTTGCTTGTATGGAGGGTAAAACAAAAATCAAAGAACCTGAAGTATTATGGTCAGCTGATAAAGTAAAGTTGTTATTACATTTGTACGTTGAAATCAATAACAGATATGCTGACGGTACTGTTTTAACTAAAAAACACCTGTACCGTAGCATTTGTGATAAAATGACCAAACATGGTTGTGATTTTGATGTTCACCAAATAGAGAACAAGCTGAGAAATTTAAAAGATCAGTACAAAAAAAAATCTATAGTAAAGATCCCAAACAAACAGGCAGGGCTCGCTTGAATGTACCATATGAAAAATGAGTATATTTTTTGCTGTAACAAGTAAATGTAAATAAAATATTAAAATTAAATGATTTCTTTGCAGGGAACTAGAAAATGCTTTCCGTAATGATCACGCAGTGATCTCTACTGCGACTATTGACAACACAAAAATATACAGATACGTCGTCTGCCTTCGAAGACTCTGCTAATTTACCATCGACTGCTGCTGTGGCTGCTGAACAAAATGTAATACAAGATTTGGATGTATCACTCAATGAAAGCCATAGAGTATTTGTAATTTTATTTAATTCAAATATATCACAAAGGTTTAAAGTAACTAATTTTGTTTCTGTTCGTAGAGATGAAGGTAATTAACATCCCCATCAGACCATCGGGGAAAAAAAGAAAACAATGTAATATTGTTTTGCGAGCATCCGAAACAGATTTAAGGGAGCGGTGGCATCAAGAAAAAAATGAAAGAAAATATGAATTAATTTCATTAAAAAAAAAAGAATATGAGGCTAAGGAAGAGCACCGAAAAAAAATGATTAGGTGGAAAAAGTTAAAGCTGCGTTTAAAGGCTAAAAAGTATGCGGCTACTCTATCTCTAGATAGTTTTGAATTCAACATTTAATTTATTTTATCTCTTGGTTCTCTTAAGGCAGTCAATAGTGTCACGCGTAACAAAATACCAGACAATTAAATATTAAATATGTTGTAAGGTAACCTATAACATTGAAACTACAAAATAGTGCGTAATATATTTTGTGATTCTCATGTGCCAAAGTGTTGATTGTTGTTACTTTGTAATAATTAACATAGTTCACATATTCCTTTATAATTTTAAAAGATCAAGAATTATTGGTAATTTCTTTTAAAAAAAATTGAATATTAATAGACGTTCGTAAGATATTTTGTGATTTTTCCAGTTCCAAAGCAATGATTTTTGGTACTTTGTAATAAGTAACGGGTACCTTTATACTTTTAAAAATAAAACAGTGTGTTCATTTATTAAAACAAAATTGAGTGTTTCTAAGTAGTACGTAAGATATTTTAGTGATTTATACGTGTAGGAGCATTGATTGTTAGTACCTTGTAATAAGTAAAGAACACCATTATAATGTTAAAAATGTAACATATTTTACTGATACATAAAAAAGTATTTATTGAAGCATTTAATTAATCGGCATTCCGAAAGTCTTAAATGCTTTTTTACTAACGATATAATAATACACTAAGTTTGAATAAGTTGAGTGAAATCTCCGTACATAAAAAATTTAAAATTATTTAAATCTGCGTAACAGACCATTCCTTATACGGAGCCCATCCTCATTAAAATCAATGTTATCCAAATCCGAATTTTCAACGTTGCATGTCAAATTTTAATTAAGCTCCCTGTCAAAACCTTCAGGATGTTCCAGATATTGCGTGGCGTCTCTTTCCAAAGCCATAGTGTGTAAAACACAACAGGATCTTATTACTTCTATATCCACGAACACATGACTTAAGTCGCAAGTGATAAAGGCATCTGAATCTACATCTTATCTTACTAATATATAAAGCAAAGTCGCTAAAACCGTTGTAATCGCTAACCGTAAAAACTACTGAACCGATTTTGCTGAAATTTTTCATACTGATTCTTCATGATTCCGAGATGGTTTTCGCATAGTTTTTTTCTTGAACAAGCTAATAACAATAGTGATAAATAAGCTCAAAGTTTTGCTAAAATAAGCTAGCTTTGCGCTTTAGTTCAGTACGATCCGCTAGGTGGCGTCGAGATTAAATTGAAGCCACCCGTAATCAAAGATAGCCAAGAGTAGTTATAATATGCCCCATCGAACCTACGACTATCGTAATCGATCACCGGCACTACACCAAGAACAGAGTAGTCCGTCGTCCAGCTGCGCATTCCGGCTACCGATAACTCTCTTCTTTCATGGGTAAGCGAAATAAATCGGATTTAACGTTTAACCCTGGATCGCCAAAATAACCGACTGCCACGGAAAAATGAGCGTTTGGAACTTATACAGCCAGAGCCCAACCTGCTTTAACACTTTGTCCGTTTGGTGGCCGTTTAAACATTTGACCTAGTGCCGTCAGAAAATTTTCTCCTTCAAATACAAGCCAGGGAAGACAGCCCTAAAGAGTACGGGCGACCACAACAGCCTCCTTCTTCTTGGCCGTCCCAACGGTATACCTACAGAGACGGTATTCTCCAGGCCCACTTTCCTAACTAACGATTAACGGTTGGTTAACCGGAGAACGACCTGAAGACGAGATATTCTTTAGTCAGCGTCATACCTCCCTCCTGTACGGTCGTCATACTCAGAGACTCAAATAATAAGAATCAAGCTACCCGCAGCTGGCTCTCCATCATCAAGAATAATAATAAGCAATAGCTGCAAGTTTCACCACTCGCCCTTTTCAGGGCCATCATAAGTATTTTCGTTCCTTACTTATCCATCAATCTCATCGGTTCTTTTAAGGACCACCTAAGTTTAAATTACCTTGCCAACAAATCCATTTTTACTACGATTTCTGGAGACGATTCATCAACTAAAAGACTATGTAAAGCCGGCTACTATTAAACCAAGTCAGTCATTCACTGGCAGACGTCACAAGCAGAGTTGTTCGTCGCAAGGCTGGAAAACCCGGTGACCGACGACCCTATATTATTCTCTCGACTTTAAGCATTCAACCAGGAATCCCCGATCCTCTCCAAGGTCTGCGCTGGGAGAACCTAACAGCTATAAAGAAAAAATAATAAATGTGAGCCAACCGGACAGTTTCCAAGAATAGAAATTGGTTCATGTATTCATTTATCTATTTTAAGTGGCTTGCAGTAATCAGAACTAATATACAGTTCTATCAAGTTATTAACAACATTTGGAGGAACTCGAAAATGACTTTTGAACTCTGCATCGGTGTATTTGTTAATTGTTTCTTCAAAGTTTTTGATGCAAATTCTTTGTTTATTTCGGAAGCAATCATCATTAAAGAACTCTGATTCAAAGAAATCACGGTACTTATCTAGATTCAGTGAAAATACCGAGCTGCTCTCTGAGTCTGACGATGACGAGGTCGAAGAACCAGAAATATAGTCATCCTCAATTTCAGGGTCCATTTCATTAGCTATTAACTGCACTGTAACCTCTACAGCCAACGACAAATTTTACACAAAAATCAGCTCATGGCTGCCCGTGGTTGCCCGAACTTAACTAAAGAACGCTCGGTCTTTCGTCAAACTTGGGTTACCGCGGGCAGCCGTGGGTCGCCGTGGGTCACCGGATTTTGGTTTCTGAACAAACCTTGAAAGAGTAAGAGTGAAAGAGACACTCTTATTGAGATGTACAATAACATGCCAGTAATTTCTGTTTAAAAAATATTTTTAAATACAACGTATGCTTTAAAACGATGCTAGAGAGATAGATAGCTTAGATGATGTAACAATTGTAAAATGATTCATACTTATATGGAATACATACTTATACCTTGTGGAGAGTGTGTATTAAGGCGAATTATATTTCATTCGCCTTGTTCTCAAGATTACATTGTAGTACTCCTTTCATCCGCCAGAGGTCACAACGTTTAGAGTTTAAAAAATTGGTGGAGTGAGAGGCCTGGCATCTTGCACTCCATGCATCATACCACTGCGCATCCCTCTCATATTCTTTTGTTGTGCGCCAGAGGTAACACGTGTATAGAGTAAGTATCGTGCAAAGTGTCGTGCCCTGGATCCTGGGTCCTTGGGAAAGAGTCCCACTCCATGAATCAGAGGATGAGCTCCTGCAAGAATGCGGTTGTTATCGGTATGTGATGGTGATCGAAGTGCTGGACCCTTATAAGGTGAGAAAAATAGTTGTTCGATAGGTATTGGTTAAGGCATCTGCTAACATGTGATCTGTTGTGCATCAGTGGACAAAGCCTACAGATTTACACTGTCTATCGTGCACTCATGGACAGCGGTAAAGAGATTGAGTTTGTCGTCCACTCGGTGTGTCCTATAGCTAGATATTTGTGCGTTTCAATAACACAGTAGAAGTTTTTTCGTTTTCCAAAAGTGTCTATATCGTGTATTCGTAGACAACAGGTAAGGCATGTCATGGTTTTTTCGCAGGGTATTTCGTGCATTTAGACAGAAACATTGTGCAGACGACTACGTCTCGGTCTACAATGCTGTTTTGACAGGTTACACCTACACGTATGACGTGTTTAATATATATGAGAGAGAGGGTCTGACATATAGTCTTCGACTAAATCATAAATTGGAAAAGTAAGTACTAAGCCTTCCTGGTTGGCCAAATGAGCGTCTCTCATGCATTTGGAGACATAGGGCTCAATCAAAAAAATTTTTTTCTACGGTTTCTCGTGCATTCAGAAACAAGTTCCATGCGATAAACGCAACGGTGTAACATGACTTTTGGCCTATTGGCCGGGTGCAGGTCAGGTGCTGCCCTCACCTAGTTCCTCAAGGCCATGTTAATTCTTATCGAGAAAAAATTAGTTCAGTGGCCGCCACTGGCAAGCCCTTAAAGGAATCAGCTCAAAGTTGTTTGATTTATCCCAAGTTTAACGCACAGGTTAAGCTCAAGACTGGAGTTGCATTTAATATTAGCGGTCTTCACAACAGCTGATATAAAATTCTAATTATGTACAGTTAATTGTATTAGAATAAGAACCGAGCCTTTTGTTGTTGGATAAGTTTAATTTAGTTCGCTGTGTTTCTAAGATGTTGAGAAATATTTTTCCACTTAATAAAATAGTTCATTCTCTATTATGAATAATTATCGATAACATTTTTTACTTAACACTATTACCAGCTCTCATGTTTTACAGTATTATTTCAAATGATTAAAATTTGACAATTGAGATCGCCGATCAGTTAGGAGCTCGGTTAGGTGGCAAATGTAATAGCTTTTAGGTATCTTTATTGGCCCATTAATTTATCTGCTATCTCCGATTAATCTGTGTTTTATGTTATTAGCAATTCTAGAATGCTCTCTTATACAGAGTAGAGCTATCCTTGAAAATTTTAAAATAAACATAAGTAAAAATAAATAGTAATCCTGTTTGTTTGAAAATAAGGATAAGGCTTGCTTCTACACGCTCGCATGACGTGTACTTACATCCCGAATATGGTTGTATATTAGCAAGTTCTTCAAATTTATTGTCGAGTGACACATATGCACCACGCATCTGTAAAATGCTCCTTCGTACACTGATGATGACATGTGACTCTTTACACGCTCGCATGACGTGTACAATGTATATGGACACTCGGTCTCATATGCTCATAATGACATGGGACTCTCTACACGCTCGCATGACGTGTAAAATGTATAAGGACGCTCGGTTTTCACATGTTCGTAATGACATGTATACTTATGACATGGGTCTCTTTACACACTCGCATGACGTGTACAATGTACAAGGACGCTCGGTTTCACATGCTCCTAATGACATGTATTCTTACACGCTCTCAGAAAGTGTATACCTACTTTATGCATGGACTTGTGAAAATAGGCATTCTGTACGCATTCATATAAGACTAATCTGCAGTATACATTGTGAAGACGTTGTAAGTCTACACATACTCTTGCAGGGAATGAACCCCTAAGATATATATCATCGTGTGAGAGGGCGCTGGAATAAGCAGAGAGACTTATGTATGTGTGTGCCTGATTATTATATATGTATGGCTCGTTCAAGAGCTCTACAAGTACAGAACTGAAGTCATTGGTGAACGGTTACATCTTGACTAATATATAAGTGGAGGAAATTCCCTACACTCTCAAGATGGGTGCGCCCCCTATACGCTCGAAAAGTCATTTACACCTCCCAAAGACTCACGAAGACCTATTTCCTATCTAAGTCTTGAAAGTCTTGTACAATCCCTACATGCTCGTCACGACGAGTACGCGTTTTTTCATTCGCTTGATTATAAAGATAGAGCGTTCGTATAACCTTAATTAACGGCAGTTGAATTAGTTCTTTTTCTTGTTGTTTCATAGATATATCTGAGACATATATGTCTCATGAGGGTTATTAGTCTATGGTTTACTAACATTAAAGCTGAAATACGATCATTTAAGACCGTGTACAGCCATGCAAATACCAGCCATAAATTAATAAGGAAATTTTCGAAAGTTGATAAATTCAGGTTGTTTTGTAAAACCATATTCACTATATGAATCACTGCAAACGGGGTGAGCTTCCGGAGAAATCAGATTCGCTAGGCGCATCTACGGTACTGCCATCATTGTCATTAATCTCCTATGTTAAATCTTATAGAGCAAAATAGTTAAAGCGGCCGCTACCCGTCGACAAAAGTTCATTAAATTCTCATAAGAATATGTGTTAAAATAACAAGTAGCGCCAACTGACAGGCCCATAGCGAATAGCTCTGTGTTTGAAATAGGCAAAAATCACAAAATCATTTGACTAAAATCTTGAAGTCAAAGCATAATTTTGACTAATGTTATTGATGAAGGTTGTAGATAACACGAGGGAGTTGACATGGTCATAATTGACAAGAATATATTCAGTGGTTGTGGTTTCATACCTGATCATTTGTATAACTGTGAAAACGCCTGCAGGACTTTGGACTGATATGCGCTGCAGGCGATGGAAAGAATGCAACGTGATATTTTATTCTGCTATTGTTGCAGATATTTTCATCAAATATAGTTGTATGGATTCCTTATATCTTTATCTACAACTTTAACGCATGTAACAGGTCAAAATGGTGCCAGGTTTGGGGACCTAGGCGAGAGGAGCCAGTCGTACATGGAATTGGAGTTTCGATGGTTCGAGAGCTGGCAATATTTCCGCCACCATGGGTACTTTGATCGATCTTCTTATCCCATCCAAACCAACTCACATGGCGAATAGGCTGACGCATTTTTTCCGTTCTATACAGAGGCGGGTCGACTGTCTTCTGAAGTCGAACCTTATAAATAATATTTTTTGTATTATATAATCGTGGAGTCTAGATGGTTGAAGTAATGATCAAAGCGTGGCATTGATGTTTTATATAGTTGGGGGAAACTTTAAACTACATTACTTAATGTAGATGATGAATAGTTTTCATAAAGGACTAATCTCTGCCCAATTGTTCCAATTTATGGTAACATGATTAGGGGGTGAATGAAATTTGCAAAGATTAACATCCAATGATGTTTTTAGTCAGAATAACAAAGATGTGCCTCATTCGAAGCATTTCTGGTAATAATGTTATTTGGTATCATGTAGACGTGGCACATAGTCTTAAATTTAAAATTCTTCGAAATGTATATAAATGTATACTTATATTATTCATCTGATTTTGGGGAGGCGCGCTGCGCTCATTGTGCTGTTTCTACATGTATGGATTTACATACGCAAAGACAGCAATTGATTTGAAAAGAAGGGTGTCATAAAATTCAAAAGCCTTGTGAGGTAGTCATTTCATACATAAGTATGCAATTAATACATGGATAAAATTACTCATAAATTGAAAGAGCGAGTTTTATTGTCGGTCTTCTGCAAGGATAGATGTCTTATAAATCGAATATCGCATAGGCAGCGAGACATATCGACGGTTGGGTAAAAGACAGAGCCAACTCAGATACTTGGTGAAAAAGGAGCCAACTCGAAATTTGGGTTGAAAAAGGAGCCAACTCAGGTTCGGGTTGAAGAAGCAGCCAACTCGGGAGTAATTTTTTTTCATCAAGTTTTGTCGTGGTAGCACTGAAATTCACAATATAGGTATACCTACATAAACGAACAAAGATTTTTCATTAATCCAATGGTTCAGAAAAATAATTTATGTTATTGTAATAGAGTGTACTATATTTATTAAAATTTGTGCTTTTTATACGTTATTTTTTTTATCTGTTCTTATGTTTGCCTCTCAAATCTGATTTAATAATACCATAGTCATCCTTTATTTTATTTTAACAAAGCATACAATACAAAAATTCAATTAAATAATGGAAAAAAAATCTTAGAGATATGTGCCAAAGTAGTGTCATCCCACAAGAATATCACAGTTTTTATGAAAATATTATGAAGTAGCGCGCCGCATTGACATACATTTAGTGTATTAATAGTAGAGAAAAATTAAAGATTACAATAACTGTTCATGCTACAGTTCACAAAAAAAAACATTTGTATAGTTAACACAAGTTTTTTTTATTGAACACGATGTTTGAAAATAAAAAAGTATTTAAAAATTTTTTGAAGAACATTTAAAATGATTTACGTCCATAGTCTGATCATAGAATTACGTCTAATCGCAGCAGACTTGTAAAGTACATAATTTAATAAGTGTAGTACACTCTATGACAATAACATAAATTATTTTTCTGAACCATTGGATTAATGGAAAATCTTTGTTCGTTTAAATAGGTATACCTATATTGTGAATTTCAGTGCTACCACGACAAAACTTGATGAAAAAAAATTACTCCCGAGTTGGCTGCTTCTTCAACCCGAACCTGAGTTGGCTCCTTTTTCAACCCAAATTTCGAGTTGGCTCCTTTTTCACCAAGTATCTGAGTTGGCTCTGTCTTTTATCCAACCGTCGATATGCGCAAATACATGGCTCTGTAAATTTAAAACCGGTGGTTCTAGTCACACGAGTCCTAACTCGTAGATAATAGTAATTATTATATAATTAAAAAAATGAATAAATAATAATAATAATAAAAAAAACAATAATGATAATAATAATAAATAAAAAATGAATTAATAATAATAATAATATACATAAAGGAATAATTAAAAAGAATGGACAAAAATCAAAATCTATACTCCTATATGTACAAAAATTGCTCTTCATTCTAAATAACTACAATGTAATCTTGAGAACGAGGCGAATGAAATATAATTGAAGATTCAACGAACTTACCTGTAAGTGAAGTTCAATCGAAATTATATGAAGAGCCTCGTTCAAAGAGATTACAGTCCCTCCCAGATTAACTCAGTATTTCGTTATTCCAGCCGTGAGTATACGTCTAGTTTCCCTTCTCTTATATTCGCAGTTTTAACATATAGGTATGTACTCTGAAGATATGAGAGGGATGCGCAGTGGTACGATGCATGGAGTGCAAGATGCCAGGCCTCCCACTCCACCAATTTTTTAAACTCTAAACGTTGTGACCTCTGGCGGATGAAAGAAGTACTACAATGTAATCTCTTCGAACGAGGCTCTTCATATAATTTCGATTGAACTTCACTTACAGGTAAGTTCGTTTAATCTTCAATAAATAGCGCGAGAGCGCCGTGAAAATGCATATCCGCAAGTGTTTATTGAGAAGTAGTGCCCCCATTTGCCCCCTCCTATTTTCCTTTCAGGAGTGTTTGGTGTTCCCGAGCCAGACACCTGTGGCAGACCTCCCGGAGGAGAGATATCCAGAGTGTAGGGACATGGTAAGAAATTTAGTGAGAGTTTTGTGAGGGGATCCCGGATGGCTATTTATCAGCTAGAAAAATCCTCGTCACAAGTTGTACTGTTTCAATTTTACAAATTCATGTAAAATTTAAAAAATTTGTTTCATGATTTTCTCAGTGTCACATCAATCTGACGGTGGGTGCTTCGGTACCCAAGTAAAAAGTTATACTTCTATGAAGTTATATGGCAGATAATATAGTTATAAATATAAATATACCGCCTATGAAACGATATTGTGTACAAAGGTGGTGCAATCATCGTTGGAATGAGTGTACTTACGTTAGTTTGGTGTGGTTTCAATAAATATTTTAATCTTTAATAACTGAATCATTATAAACAATATATTATAGCACAATACATAATAAACAATATGGAGGCTGCGCAGTATAAGCGTAGTATAAGACTATGCACTTTTGTCGAAGCTTCCGATGGTTTCAAAACAATTTTCTAAGAAAATACGAAATAAGTACCCTTAAAAAATAGCAGATCGTTCAATTGTACCTTTTTAACATGTTTAATTTAAAAAATTTGAAATTTAACATGTAACTTTATGGAAAAATCACTTTAAATTTGCATTTACAAGATCTGTATAAATCTCCCAATTTTTGTTTGTATGTAAGATTAATATTAAATAAACCTGTTTCATTTTCAAACAGATCTATAATTTTTCTTTTTTCTTAATAACTCAAGAAAGACGGGATTAAGTATGCTTAAAAGCGTGTATGTAAGTACATTCATTTGAGAAAAAAAATTTTCACCGTTGCTGCATAAATTTGCGCTTCTCCCACCTCTTTGAGTTTTGAGTTGAACTTCTCCCGTTATTAACTGTATGATAGACGTCCATAAGTCAAAAAATCACCTTAATCACAAAGGAAAATTTTTGAAAAATGAAAACGCAATAAAAATTAATTATTGTATTAATACAGTACAAAATTTTTTTTTGAATTATGAAAATTTTGAAATAATGTGAAAAAATTATATAACCAATTATTTGTTCATTTTAAAAGTAACAAATTAATGATAAGTAAAGAAATGTTTATTATTACATAATATAAAAACTGCTCAGCTAATATATACTAATTTCAAAACATGTACTTAAAAAATACATTTCCTTAAATAAAATATCTTTTTATTTAATTTATAATCAAACCAAATAAATTAAAACACAGTAAATAATAATTTACATTGAAAATAAGTTACGAACTGTAAGATAAAATAAAGTCATTCGTTTTGGCATTATCGAGCTTTTTAATAGCAGAGTGGGTAGGGGGCTTACCTATATATAACAGGTTGGGGGTTTAATCTCTTTGGGAACTGTTTTATTTTTTTTTTTTTTTTTAGAAATGGGTTAAAAGAAAAAATAAGCAAAATTAAAAATGTGTGGTGATATGACGTTGTGTGGTGTGGTGATATGACGTGTGGTCTAGTACTGGAGACCGTTGGTATGTTAAGAGGGGCGGGTGAAGGGGGAGAATCACACAAAATCCACTTCAGTTACACTTGTCTCAAGGTCACCAATCTGAAATCGTTAATTTACTCCGTAGGACAGAACGTACCTGTAGCAATATAACTTCCTAAAATTAATCGTATTTTACGTGACTCAGAGAGAGTTGGTTTAGAACAATTGGAACTGGTGTGCATTAGGTTGAAAAAAACCATCGAACATTGGAAGATGTAAGTGAATTTTTGAACGCGCTTGATACTTATGTATGCGTTGTGGCATCTAAAAAGAAATACGAAAAAAAAATAAAGACACCACGAAGTATTGTATCCCGCAGTTATTTTCACGCACTTCGAGCAAGTCAAGTCAATGAATATACAAGCGTGAGTCCATCTGAGCACAAGCGTGTGTGCTTGCGTGTGTCTACCTACATATATTTGCGTGTGCAAAAAACGAAGAGGAGGACGAGGAGATGGACGATAGCAGTTTTCGTATTTATATATGCACAGTACGTAAGAAGCGTCATCACATTTTCTGCATAGACGGCGTGCAGAGCTTACAAACTCCGCTTACTCATCCTGGATCGGCACGAACAGTATAAGGCAAGAGCGCGCCGCGCAGTCTAGCTGAACGATTACTGCAACTGCTGCTGTTGTAAGAATAATAACAACAGCAACAACAACAATAATAATACCAAAGGTATGATGGTAAAAATTATACCATTAATGACACGACATTGTGAGTTGAAATCAATTTTCTGGGAAATGTTCTATGTTGCATGGGTGTATCTTATTTTCTACATTTTGAGGAATACTGAAAAACAATTTTTTCGCTAAAACCCGATAAAGACTATACAGAATCTGGAATTCCCATATGAACAATCACAAATTATTTCATACGTTGACGTGATTTTAAAACCCCCACGATTAACATGGAGCGATTTGGTGAGCACTGTGAGCAGTGTTTTTTGCAGTAATAAAATTTACTCACCCAAAACATGAAAATTTTTACAAAACTACTTTTTGTGACCGATGAAGCATCTCACTGTTGTGTTACAACATTTTTACAAATCGAATCGCAACGGACAATGATTAATTTATGATTCTTTAAGTTGTAATTGTGCTCTTTTATTATAATTTCTTTTTTTATATCAAAGAAACATAGAAACTGCAAGAGGTTCTCTTTTGATCACCATTAAAATACGTAGAAAATTTAGCACCTTTTGTGATACCTGATTTCCTTTTCTCGGTGTGTTTGCTTGACACATTTTTCGTATACTACCCACGACTAATGATTGTTAATGCTGAAACTTTTTTATTTTACATCGTAATTTAACATTTCCTCACCTGGCGTTCCTATACAATTATATAAGTTTACACATATGTCCTCGTACACATGCATTTTACACTTTGCAGATAAAATAATATGCAAGAGTTTTTTTTAGCTTCTTTGGTATTCCCTCCTCTCATTTACACCAGCAAATTTTTTTATTATTCGTTTTGCCTCTCTCCGTCAGTGTACAAGAACAATACGTAGTGGTGTAGTCTCACCTTTTTTTCACAACAGTTATCATTGATGTCTTGCTTTTCATTTATATTTTCTGTTTTATTTTATTTCGTAAAAAAACGTTTTATTCAGAGGGAAAGAGAAGAATGGACTTAACGATCAATAAAAATCAGTAAAACGACAAGCCTTATCTCAAAAGATAAAACTTTACATTTGAATTAAAAGCAATGATTACCAAAGATCACTCAAGATAAGTTTTCGATTTGATGATGTATAGTCCCCGGAGTTCATACTGGTTATTAAAAATTCATATTTACACTTTCCAACTGTTGTAAAATGATAATTCACAGCAAAAAGTTTTTCAAATCAACAAAAGGTATACGTAAAGTTAAATAATGTTATTATTATTCAATGGCTTTTCTTATACTTTTTTCTGTACATAATTTTTAAGGACGATTGCTTCACAGAAGTACCTTGTATTTTTGCCAGATCAAAAAGTGGAACTACCACTTATAAAGACTTGTAAATCGACTGTATCGAAAAGCTTACTCCCGATTGGGCTTAAATTTGCTTCGTAGATTTATTTTTATACCATAGCCCGTCAGTTTCTAATCCAGAAAATTTCGTCGAAGAAAAAAGTTGTAGATCTTGAAAAAGTACTTTTTTCAAATAATTTTATTTGTTTTTTCAGAACTATCTTTATATTCTGCCTGTAGCACCTACGACTTTTTTGTATTGTTTACTTTCATTTACAATCCTATTATACTAAGAGGCGATGAACATTCAAAAAATAATTTAAAAAATAGGTTTTTGTCAAATATAATATAAGGTTGACATCATACTAAAAAGTTGTACGTACAAAAGTTGTAGATCTTTAAAAAATATAAGCTTTTCATAATCATAATGTATTCATAAAAGACTTGTTTGATGCTCAGAAAGTTGAAGAAAATAATTCAGGCTATTAAAAAATAAGGTTTTTTGATACACTTTATGTTTTATATTTATGTATGGTCGAGGAAGATTGCATATCCTATTGTTTTACCTTTTAGATTACGCAGTTACATTTAGAATGTTATTAATATGGTCTAAATAACAATTATTCTAAAAAATAGCTAAAAAACGATATAAAAGTGTAATATTGATTAATCAAAGAAATTTTTTTAACTTATACGAATTTATTAACACTTTTTGCTCAAGTGAAATATGAGTGTGACAGCCGTGCCTGGGATGCAAAAATTTACTTTTTTGCGTAGCTTTAGCCACTTGATTTATAATTATGTTATAAGAAGACATGCGTGCATGTGCTGTTCAACGTATTCTTTCAGCTTATCTTTAAATTATATTCTTCACCTTGGGTATTTATACTTTTCATCGATAAGTATAACTGTAGAATGAAAAAACTTGATCATCAAAGTGAAACGTAAAATTATCTAGATAAGTATGTAAAACTAATTTATCAGGGAATATTATTCATTAACTTTAATCAGAAATTTAGCTTTTTTCATAAAATTATTTACATATGTTTCATAACGTATCACATTTACAAATAAAATTACTTACTGCGCAGGAACATACGTTTGAAGGGCAGTCCGGAGACAATTGAAGTTTCCTACCTTATCGATGAGTTTTATCTATAATTTTTTAGCCTCATAACATTATTTAAGCTAAATAACTAGCTATTTCATGAGAAAAAGAGGAGTTGAAAATTGCATAAGTACCAATGGTGCAACGGTAGAGTTGCAGTTCTGTCAATCGTCGAAGTTAACCAGCATTTATCGGTTAGTATTTAGATAAATGGCCATTGAATACTTGCCATTTCGTCTTGGCTGTGATAATTTCGATGATCGATTAACTGTTTCTCTGTCGTTGCGGACAGTGATGAAGGGGAGGTGTGCGCAGGAGGTGGTTTTGGTGCTTACACATTGACACCAGGTCATGAATCAGGCATACAATTTTGTTTTTTACCAACAGTGTGAGTAAAGCTTAAAAAATAAAATTAACGTTTCATAGTTACATATTTATTACACGCATATAGCCTAATAGCTGTAACGGAAGCACTACAGTTGTAACGGAAGCGGTGGTTAATAATATTATGGTATATATCCTTTTTTGTATAAAGGAAATGTGGTTCTTATGAATTTTCTGTTTTTATTGTATCTTCGAAAAAACTAAACGTTTTTTTAAAGAAATATATTTATTTGCAACAACAACCATACATTGTAGTAGGAGGTCATGAATGATTTTCCCCTCGAAATCTCACAGAAAAACAAGTTACATCGAACAGTGGAAATAAATTTGTATTCCTCTTGATACATCGTCAGCCTCACTGACTTGTGAAATGAATATCTAAAAATAGTCGAGTTTTGTTTCATTTTAGTTGACGCAGAATACAGTTTGTATGGTACTCGTAGTTCTATAATGCCTTAGTTTTTTGTGAAATCAAAAAGTGTAATCGCCACCTATAAGGACATGTAAATCGACTATCTCGAAAAGTTTACACCCTATTGCGTTGTTCAAATTTCGTGTGTAGTTTAATTTTCATACCACAACCCGTCAGTTTCTAATCCAGAAAATTTCGTCGAAGGGAAAAATGTTGCCAACCCCAAGATTACACAACTATCAGAAATTCATATTAGTTTTTTTGCATGTAACTTTTGAAGTTAATTTTTTATGTCTATACATAGTCAAGAAAAAAATCTAGATAAAAAAAAATGAAAATTTTGGGCATTTATTTTGGTCCAAAAAAATGTATTTTCATGGCTTTATAGTTAAAAAGACGATATTTCACAGGTCACAAAAATAAGTTAGTTATGTATATCTTAAAAATTTAAAGACTTGAAAGTTTAGTAATGTAACGACAATGTTGTCAATCCAAACAAATGCATTTTTAAATGTTTTTATTTATTTTTACAGAATTATCTTCATTCTGCAAAAATTGAACAAAACTTTGAACAATATGCAAATACAGCCTTTTTTTGCTAAGTTTTTGTCAAAAGTGTGTGTCTAGTCGAAAAAAATGTAGATCTCATTAAAATACAACTTTTTTATGCTGTTCACTTTCATCCAAATGACAATTCAGATATACTGTTCTTTTGTTAAAACTTATGTTTTAGATCTACATGGTCGAAGAAAACTGTAGATCCTGTTTGGCTTACGTTTTGGAATACACAGTTATATCTAAAATGTGACCATTGTGGTCTAAATAACTGTAATTTACAAAAATACCTAAAAACCTATGTAATAGTGCTTATATTCATTGGTCAAACAAATTTGTTTCAATTTGTCCGAACATATTCATACTTTTTGATTAGATGGAAAATATGTCAAATGTGTTTTGGACATAAGAATTTATTTTTTGCACGAAATTAGCCACTTGTAAAGATGTAATTTTTCCACAATTTCTTCACTATTTTTTTGTGCAATCTCAAATAAATTCTTGCACAGTAGGTTGATACCATGACGTACGTGTTTGTGTGCGGGCAAATAGTATGTAGGTAGTTGATTTAAAAGGAAAAAAAATATACGCATTCTTGACATGCTTTTTTTTTCTTTTTCAAACTCTTTTCCCGCGATCCTCGTCGGACATTTCATTCTTTTGTATGTTGCGGCTGCATACACTTTCTGCTTGGACAATCAAGGACATTGCATACAATGCATACACAACTCGCGTACAGTATGCATGCACATACATACTTACAGCATCAAACGCGATCCGCATAAATTCCACCCAATTCGAATGTCTGTTGGTGCTACTCTGCGAATATGGAATGTACATGCAATGCTTGTAAGGCATCAGTTGCACTTGACGTCTCGTACGTACCGAAGTATCATTAACCTTATGAGTTATCTCAAACTGTCAAGCACATAGTGACTCAAATTACCGTTAGTTCTCAAATTATTTTTTAGTCACGTACCCACTGAAATATCTTCATCGCAGCCTTAAAAAATCCTAATCATGAAACTGATTTCAATTAATTAAAATCAACTGAATTCATTTGAATTTGAAGTTAACACTTGATGCATTTTTATTTGATATTGACACAACTTTTTGTTTATAAATGCTAAAGTATGCAGTGAAATCATTATTTTTCTAATTGCTATGCAATATTGCTATGATTAGATATTTTCACTTTTTTGCCTTGGTTTTAAAAGTTTCAGGGATTTGTTCTTGTATCTATTTCTTATTACAAGTCCTGAATTTTTCCTTAAGTTAAATACGTTTCTATCTATTATTTTAATTTTTTCACCTTTTTCTACTACTAATTAAATTAGACTTTATAACTTTCCTACCATATCATATCGAAACTATTTTCATTGTTATATTTTGTAGTTACACTTGTGTTTTCGGCTGTACTTTCATTTTATCTTTACTTATATTTGTAATGCTCGCATTATAATCCTGTGAGTTGATTTGCAATTCCTAAAACTTTCCGCTTACTCCTGTCAAGACGTCCATCTTTGCCTTTCCATTTTCATGTTCCATAAACACTGCTTTGTTAATTCATACAAAAGAAAAAGTATTTACAGTGTGTACAGACAGTTCTTCAATGAGTAGCGTATCGAATTTTCTTTCAAAATTTTCAGCTATAAATAAACTATTAAAACCTGCTACCTAACAAAGTGCAACCCTAATTGAATCATTTCCCCACTAACCGGATACACTTGCACCAGTATCTCACGTATGTTTTTCACGAGGGCATCCATATTAATTTCCGTCGTCTGTTTCTCTTCTTGTATTGTGCCCAAATTCCAATCCTCTCCCGTACTCTCGTCAGACATTTGTGAATCCTAATACCACCCACAATCTCCCCCTATCTTCTTTTTCTTTACATCTCTCAGCAAATCCAGCACTATCTTCAGTCCTTACTTGTTTCCCTCTCTAATTTTTAACACCTAATTCTATTCTATCAAGTGTATTTTCTCTTATTAGAATAAAGATTTTATTATTTTATCAATTTTTTTAGTTTCATATCTTTGGGAAAAATGTGTACTGTTTCATGAATTATTTCTTCGTGGACTTTCATTTTTTTTCTCGCTCCTTTAAATATTTGATACTTCTTCCTGTTCCTTTTCTCCCATACTTTAACGTTTCCAATTATATTTAAGACGTTTCATCAAGTGTATTTTTTATGTACTCTCTCACTTACATTTATACAAGTACATTCTGCCGTGGTGAGTTCTTTTGTTATTGTTGGTTTCTTGCACTTTCCTCGCACTTGTAGTTCTCATCTTCAATTTCTTTTTCATCCCTAGTTTTACTGCTATACGCACTCATTTACTCTATTTTTGTATTTCTCCATTATCCATTTCTACATACTACCTACCATCTGGACACCTTTTAACTAATTTTTTTTCATCTCTAATTCCACTACCTTGTTTTCTGTGGCTGCTTTATTGTATCAAGCCAACTCTGAACTTGTTTATACTTCCATGCTCATTCTTGGCTCTTGTCTTATTGCGTCAGCTGTTATTTTTGTATGCTCTCTCTCTCTTCTCCGACTACTTCGGCTTTCCCTCTATTTTTTAGCCTCCGTGAGTCTCGGGTTCCTATTCTTTATGCACACCGCCCTCGTCTTCATCCATACCTATTCAATGTTCTACCATCGCTCTGTCAGTGCGGTCGTCGTCTGTTTTATTCGGATACAACTGAATTGTTTTGCTTTTTCTACTTTTTTAGTCAGTGGCTCCTGCTTTTTTTTTTTTTTTTTTTTTTTTTTCAAACCGTCTATTCTCACTTTTCTACTAAAATATCCTTTTCGTATCTTCTTATGGAGTTATTAACGTTTTTTATCATTATTAATATTTTTTAGAGTGTTAAAATTATGCATGAAACTAAACAAGATACATATGTAGATTGTAAATGTCATAAGTTTTCCATGAACTTACTATGATGTTATTATATTACCATTTCAAACTTACATGAGATCTACGTCAGTAATTTTTTCTGTAAAATAAGGAAAAAAATGAGTCCGATGTTTTTCTAATGATCTGCCAGACTTATCTGTTGTAAACTTATTGTTATGATGTAAGATATCTTGAAGCTTGCAATCCTGTTAAGCGAAATACTAAATTTTTACGCGGGTAACTTGTGACTCAATTATAAATGACTTAGATACATTAGCCATTGTAAGGTTCTACAAAATTATAATAGTAAATTGTCACATAAAATGTTTTTATCTTTACTTTCTTCTACTGTGATGGTTGTCGTGTAACTAATATAATTAACGTCTCAGCTTCTTTAAATACTTTTATATATAATTACAATCGTATTAATATTGAAGTGTTATTACCAAATTGTTAATTTCGAGGTACATTTTATTTTAATTTATCCGTCGATAGGCTACTATAAGGAGTACAAAAAATAAATATAAGAAATATTTTTATTAAAATCCTTACTCAAAGAAAAACAAGATTTTAATGAAAAAAGACGATGGGATTAGTAAAATAAAATTGAAAAAAAAAAAAAAGAATAAAGTCAAGTTTTGCTGAAAAAATATATGCATTTTCCTCGGCTGAACATCAGACGTGGCGTGAGAGCACTAGTTTACTTGCTCAACTTGAAGAGCTGAGGAAAAGAGGAGAAGGGAAGGAGGAGACAAGGCGAGAGGTGCCAAGCGGTCTACCCAACAGGCGCGCTCGTGGACGCAAAAACTAGTTCAACTGGCTGCGGCTGCCACTTACCTCGGTGCGTGCGCACACACGCGCGCATGTGAACGCTGAGAAATTCTCTTTCGATGTGCATATAATATATACTGCATAGCCGCGTGCGCGGAGATGGGGAGAATTTTCCTTTTTCTCCCACTCGTTTTTCGTTTTTCATCTGCGTTGTCTACCATAATTATAAATATATGTATGCCTCCAGCTGGTGAGTGAGTCGTGCTTCTAAAGCCACTCAAGAATTTTAATCACCATCACTCGTATGGGTGTGCTTTTTCTTTTTTTTTTTTTTTTTTTTTTTTTTTCGGTATTAATCGAATGATTGAGAATGCATGCGCTAAGGCTTGATGGGTGATTATCATTTGTGCATACTGCTCACTTGATTGATGATGTGAGACTAACGCTGCGTGATTGATTTGTGTTGACTCTCAGCGGAATTCGGATTGTTCGGTGTTAACACTTGGAAAAAAGGAGCCGGAATATGTATTAATTTTGACTTTAAAGAACCTTTTTAAACACTCCCAAGATTTTTTGTCAAGCACTATGGTGATGAAAAAAATGTTTTTTTTTTTTATTTTTTAATCATTTTTTTTCTCTTTTTTTCAATCTGACAACCTGTTTGAAAAGGAAACGTCTATCGTTTTTTTCAGAAAACTGAACTTTAGAGAATTACAAAATTACTTGAAGAGACTGAAGGACTGAAGTTTTCGAAGTGAAAGTGTGTTACATTCTACGCAGATTGTATAAAGTATCTCGCGTGGCTTTGTCATACATTTGCGTGGACGCACTTTAAAGTAGAAAATAAAATTATTATAAAAAATTATTGCAAATTGTGACAAAAAAAAAAAAAAGATCATTAACGACGGATAAAAAAAAGATCACGAGAAAAAAGGCGAAGCGGATGCTTACATGTGCCCGAGGCTCTGTTATATTTATATAAAACCGGAGTAAGGAGATCTTTCGATCAGGGCCATGACCGCCGTTACGTGCATTAAGATTGTATGCACATACTTAACGTACGGCGTATAAAGTGCGCCTTCTCCTCCTCCTCCTCCTCTTTGCTGTAATTGTGAAATGGATTGGAGAAATTAGTTGTTTTTTTTTCTCCTCCTTCTCCTCATCTTTTTTTTACTCTATAACATATTATTCTTCGTTAAGGTGAAACTCGAGATATGGTTCTTACAATTGGCAAAGCGTGACATTCAATTATCTCTGCTCAAATTAATGCACTCGCCAATTATCGACTGATTTACGTGCTTGGTATTTTTTCGTACTGACAGATAGATAGTCGTGCCATTTGAAATGCAAATATATATAAGTGTCACAAGCCCAAAGGATATTTTACCATCTGTTTTTTTTTTTTTTTTTTTTTCATGCAATGTTTTACTATCTGTTTTTTCTGCACTTACAAAGATGCACATGCGCTCGATCATATGTACTATGTACAAAATGATTTCTACTAAAAACAGATCCTTAATATTTATCACTATTACTAAAAATTAACTAAGGTACATCTTTAGAATTTTTTTTTTTTTTTTATTATCTGTTCAAGACTGCAAGTAACTAAGAAAATCGTTGTTGTATGAGATTTGAAAGTAATTTAAAAAAATTTCCCGTTTTTTTTATTTTTTTTGTCTTCTAAAAAATCCTACGTAAACGCTATGTATTAAGAGGTAGAGAGAAAGAAAAATTAATTTAAGCATTCTGTGGGGTTAATATGTTACGGCACTTTTTAATGACGTTTTTGCACTTTTTTTAAACGGGTAAAAACATTTTTTTGATACCAAAATCAAACAAGAGTATAGACGTAAGAGCAAAAATAACTTAGGCAAAAAACCTGAAAATTCGGTTTTTACAAGAGAGATTCTACGTAAATTCATTTCATTTAAATAGCAGTAATTATGCGTTTTCAATCAGAATTATGTATCTCTCAATGCGTTTTACTTTTTTTTTCTTTTTTTTTGTGATTTGCGAGATGCAGTTGTACAAAGTGCATTGATGTGAGGTATCCAAGTCAAATCATTTTTCTACTCGCATAATCATATAAGACTATCGGTGCTTAATAATTGTTCATTTATTTATTAACTTATGGTTCAGACTCAACAATAGTCTCACTTAAAATAAATATACAACTACATCAGCACATCTTATTGTGAGATGTACAAATTTCGTACTAGCCAAGGTGTGTGTGGATTCATTTAACAGTACCACTGTCACATAGGACTTTTAAAGGGAGCACTATACCATGTACACGCATTGAATTCTCTTCGCGCTGCCTCGACGTATATTAACGTATTCATACTTAAGTATTGCAATTTATTTAATTTACCAATTTTGCTTCTAAAACAAATTTAATTGTGGCAAAGACCCAAACAACCACAAATTTGTTACGTGATGCGTAAATTTGGAAAATATTTGGATACAACTTTTTTGGTAAAAAAGTACATTCTACTTCTTATCCCCTTGAAGAACTTGTGTTAAACTACTAATTTATCTAATATTTTTTTGTAAATGTTTTGAAGTTAAGTTTGGTTCCTACCTTATGACGTCAACACTGTGACTCAGAGTTGAGATACCCATGTAACCCATATTAAATAATCACAACAAAACATTAATCTTTTAGAAAAGAGTGATTTTATATGTAAAATTAAGAAATAATACAGTGTCACGTAATATACAAGTCGTATTACAACTTTCCAGCAATCCAGACTCGCACGTCTTATTTAAGTACTTTAAATTCTAAGAAGTTGAAATAGGTTTCTCGAAGCATTTGAGCGAATGCTTACTTGGACGAAATCCAATTTCTCTTTGATAAATGAGGATTTTACGGACTCCCATGTGTTTGACAAGGCAGACTTCAGTACATTAATTTACCAAGAAAATCTAGAGCTATGACGTGAACTCGCTTCATCGATCGCCACCACTGTTGTTGCAAGTGTATTGATGTCTTCGGGTGACAGTAAATTAGTTTCAATAGTCATATATCACTTCCTTATGTGCGTCACTACACTTACTTTGCAATATAGCTATTCAGGATATACGTAATAACAGAGAATTTGTTTGTCTACAAGATATGTTTTTTTTTTTTTTTAATTTTGTTTTCAGTGAATAAATACGTGTTTATTTAAGAGGTACACAAATGATGAGTACGCCTATATATTTGAACTATGAAAATATTAATTATTTTTTGTTAAATGTTGGATCTGCTAACTTTATTAGAATACAAAAAAAAATGTATTCGTGTATATAATTTGTAATATGCATACATCACAATTAACTATAGTTAGTAATGGGAGAGGAAGTACGTAAAAATGTCACGACACTCGGTATTATTCTGGACCCAAGGTCGGGAAAATCCCAGCAAAATAAAGTGAATGAAAATAAAAAAGAGAAGAAGAGAACGAACTCTCAAACTTTTGCTTTTGTTGCCGGGCTATTAAGACGATCATAACATTTTCTGTACATTGAAGCCATTTTATCGAGATCATACCTTTTGATTAGCACACTGATGCTGTTGCTGCTGTTGCCATGCTCTTATATTAACTTCCCTCCTTTACTTTTTTTGTTCTATTTTTTTATTACCTCTCCAATTTCTTAAAAAAAAAAATTGCGCACATCGTCTTAAACACGTTGTAACACTTTTCTCCTATTCCCGATTTTTACAAATCAACTTTAGATATCTAGTATACAAAAACATGTGAAATTGTCAAGATCTAATAGTATTATACATTTAAGACGAAATGGTTTCCATAGAATTAAATAAAATGTATAACGTAATGTTTTCCAAAAAAATTATGAGCTTGAAAATAATGCAATTGTAAACACTTTCTTTGCAACATCCCAGTTTTTATAAAAATGGAAGTTTAATCCCCTTTTTAAATGCTGCTCAAACTGGGATGAAATTCAAACGCTAATTTAAAAAAAGAATAGAAAGTACTGCAAATAATCTTTAGTTTGAGCTTGTTGAACGTAAAAATTTTGATCGGATCGAAATAAGTTATAAGTGATTAAAGATCAACGAGTCCAATCAATCGCTCTTCCCCTTCCCACTCATTTTTATAAGCCCCAATGATCTTTCACATACCGGTATACTGCCTCTAAATATATGAGGAAAAGTTTCATTATTTTAACTCAACTATGAAACGTCAATATTTATATTCGTTATAGAATGTATGAATACTGATTCATTTCTTACACGCCGCTCAGAGGGCGTTGACTTTAACCAGATAAAAAATACCTAAAATATAGCAAGAAAATTTTGTACGTATTATTTTTTTATGTAATATTTTCTTACGAATACGGGGAGATAGAACTGTCCTGTTTTTGACTTTAAAAGATAAATAACAAAAAATTAAACCTTTTCTTGAGCCTCTCGCACCTGTCTAGAATGTTTTGTTTAAAATATCTTACGTAATGAAAAGATAATTCTAATTATACCGTATCTTATTCTTACGATGTATTGCAAATAAAATATATTCGATTTATACATATGGATGAATATTAAAACTTTTAGTGATTAAAAGTTCAGTGAATATTGTGAACTACATTTAGGGTTGTATAGTTGTAAGTATCAAGTCTTAGGCTAGTTATTGGCTTTTTTTTATTCATAACTTTTGTTCTTACGTAAATTTGCTTGATAAATGTGTACCATCATTATTCATTTAACGTAATTTAATCGTATGTATTCGTATTAATAAATTTACGTTTTACAGAGAAAATAATGAATATCGTATGGTAGTCTTCACGAAACGACAGAATTCTACTGTAGCTGACTTAAAAAGAAAAAGAAAAAGAATTAATTAATAAAACAAATAGAATTCTCACAATATCTTGAAGATGTTAAAAAACATATAATACAACATGTAACTAGTACATCAACAATAAGAATAATTTAATATTGAATCTTACGCTAACTTACGCTATCAAATCCTACATCAAGAAATTCAACTAAATATTTTAAGTCTTTGTATTGATGAAAAAATACAAATCAAACTATAACACTGCAATGAATCAAGAGAAAACCGGACGTATAAATGTGAGAGATTAAAGGTGCCCATAGAAAGCGAAAATGGTAATTCAACATGGTTTCACGAGCAACAAAAACTAGTGATGGTGAAGTTTCGTTGATGTTACGCTCAGTGTGAAATTCGTTACTAGTGCTGTCGCAAATAAGCTAGCAACCCGGAGGGTGCTTCGGTCGCGAGATCAAGTCAAAGAGAAAGTAAAATATGCTTGGAGAGGCGAACACATCGCGCAAAAAAAAGAAGCATTGATTGGCGCGCCAGGAGTGGACTGTCTCCAGCTTCAATTCGTGCGCCCGCCAGCAAGCTGAGCAGTGCGCATGATCGCCGCGCCGGTAGCCAATCAACAGGCGGTTTGGCCGTGGAACGCAGAAATTGGAACGAGTTTGTTATTTAAAGAATTTAATTCAAATGATTAGTATGAAATATATATTTGCATGATGAAAACAAAGTATTTTCTCCATTTTTTCGAAGGAACAAAGTGCTTTATACGCAAAAACTATTTTTTTTTGTTATGCTGCCTCAATATACCGTAGGATATTAAAAGAATACTGATTTTACGACAAAGACCATTAAGTTAAAAAACGTTCGCTTTTGTTTGATTAATGTTAAAAGAATTCGGATTCAGTATTGGTCCACATTCTGTAGTGCGCATAAAAAAATAATGTAGAAAACATGTTCCGTTAGCTTTAAACTATTTTTGAATTGTATTGCATTTAGAATAACGTTTTTGAATCTCGTGATATATTTTTAAAAGAGTCTTACGCTATGCAGAGTGACAAAGAAAATTCAAAGTCATTTTTATTTTTAAAAATGTATGATCGAGAGATCAAGAAATATTGATGATTTTTTTATTGGTATGATCATGCTTGCATGTAAAGTGTAGTTTTAACTTTTCATCATCCAGGCGCAAAGTTCCAACGTATTCAATGAATTACTTAAGTGAATCAACAGTTTCATTATATTGTTGCATATTTTTAAGTCACATACTGGTATGGTCCGAAAACTATTATTTTATTTTAACTCTCCCATTATTTCCGTTTATAACGCGGACACAAGTCATCCGTCAGTTGGGCAATCAGAAGCTGAAAACTCTAAAGCAGAAGAAACCTTTTTTGAAAACACATTTTCAGCATAGCCGTCACTCATTTTATTAAAATAAAGTTTAGTAGTTAGATGGTCCTTGGGAAGTTTAGGCTCTAATTTCAGTTCTTCAAGCATATTAAAATTAGTTTGACTTGTTCCACGTTCCTACAATAAGAATAAAACTTCTGGTTTACATTTGATCTAATTTTTGTGTATATAATGATAAAATAAAATAATTTTTTTTTGAGAAAAATACACAAAATATGTATTCTGAGCAAATACACATTATTCTACCTATTTAAAAATCTGGAAGATTTAAATAATAACTGTCAGGGTTATAATAGAAAGCTGATCTCTCACATAATGGATTCTTTATTTGTGATTTTGACGCTGCTGTTTCAATCTCGATAAGTGTTATGCGTCTAAGGCACAGTTAAAACTTTCGTGAGCCCAAAAGGCTGTTTTTAGTAAACCTTGCTAAGTTATAATATATTTATTGGCAAGGTAGTTCGACGTTCAATGGCCCTTAAAGGCCGGTGAGCTAAACACTTTCTTGACTGAAGTTTCTAGCTAACGGAACTGCCTCTATACCTCAGGGTGATCTTTTGTGACCTGTTATTGTAGCACCAGACTGATCAGGAGGAAAACTACAACGTCTGAAGCGTTGAAGCTAGTTGTAGAGCTCTTTCCCAACGTCTTCGGGTGTTACGCTGAAGACTTTGATGTCTCAAGCACCTTTTTTTTGCAGAGCTCAGTGGTTTTGGTGATGATCCAAGATGGGGAGATTAGTTCGTGATGCTTGCCCATTGGAGCTGGGGTTCTCAGCCTTGCGATTAATAACTCCGCTCGTGACGTCAGCCAGTGAATGACTGACTTAGTTAAATGACTGATAGGTCAAAAAAAACCGATGAGATTGATGGTTAAGTAGGGAACGTAAATACTTACGATGGCCCTGAAAAGGACCTGTGGTAATACTTCCAGCCATTCCTTATTATTATTCTTGATGATGGAGAGCCAGCCGCGGGTAGCTTGACTCTTACCTACGGAGATTCTGCATATGGAAACTGTGCTGGCGGTCGAGTTTGTTCGCAAACTCAGGTCTAGTTGGCATCACTGGTGCAAAGGAACACAGACTAACCTGTAGAAATAAAATGACTTGATTAATTTTTAATAGAATATCTCAAAATTTTCCAGGGTAACACTTACTTTGCTAGGCGTCATTTGAAAGAGGAGGTTTTTTCTACAAAATGCGAGCGCTCTTATTAAGGGAACCGCTGATTTATTCGAGTTGTTAAATTATTTTCATCGCGAGTGTGAGCTCCACCATAAGAATACGTGTTAGAAAGCGTTACATTAAATTAATAATATCTCGAAATTTTGCAGGGTGAGCGATATAAATAATTATACCATTGGATTCAGCGCATTTCTTACTATTAAATTCATCTGCTCTTGGTTCGGGAACGGTCACGAGGGAGCCTCCTTAAAACATTTTTAGCTAATAGTAGGCTTTATAGTAAAGGACTTGTTCTTTAAAATTAACGCTTATTTGCAAAATATATTTCTTTTCATTTTTTACCTGTATTTACTTGGGCATTTAAATAGTTTCATAAAATATACTGCTCTCATAAAAATGAATATGATTACAATAAAAAATGAAGTTTTGTCTTTTACTACAATGTTTCTTATATTAATTTAGATTCGTATTAAGATATACAATCTGCCGTCCAACGGAATAAAAGGTACAAGTGACATGAGAGATAAACTGAAAAAATCAAGGGAAACTAAGTGTCTTGAAAATCAATGATAATTTGGGTATTGAACCACGGAAAAACTGTTTTTTATACGAATATGATGTGATCATTCTATTTTTCACAAAAAAAAAAAAACAATTTTTCGACGGGAACTATGAAAATCTGTACTTACCCTTCTAACTCGGCACAATTTTCTCGTGAAAAAAAAGTAAGTACAAAAATACAGCTTATTCCGTGGAGCTTACTCTTTTTCTAGTTTGGAATCTAAGGCAGTGATCGTCGACTTTACAATGTAAAAAAAGGTAAGTGCACTTAGGCTTTCTGCCTGGCGCGATTTCTACGTTTTGTGTCACTTACCCTTTTTTTTTGATCGCTGACGAAAATTTTTAGCAATTTTTCCAATCTTCATTCAATTATTACTATTGGTATAAATAACTCATTTTCGACAACAATGTCACCTATACCTTTTTTTCCGTTGAACAGCAGCAATGTCACCATACAATTTTGGAGGAGTGTTGACAAGGGTTTCCGGGCCTGACCACCCGATCAAATTTCAGTTTGGCAGGGCATGAGGACACGTCTTGTTCTTAGCGTTATTTCTCCCCGCGCACCCTATTACAGCACTTGTAACAAAATCGGAAAGCGATCGTCAGCAATCACCTCCTCTTAACAATGGTAAACTTTATAGTAATGATTTTCAGTTACATGATGTCGTTGGCAGTGATTTCCAACAATCCAAATTTAATGTGTCTACTGTTTGTATAACTACTCACTCGTTTATACACAAAGATAGTGGTAAAACATCCCTTAATAATGGCAATTTAAATACTGCATTAAAGGACGTACTCAAGGAATTTATATTAAATGATATTCTTAATGACAATTTTTTCCTCTCTGAGCTCGACAATATAGAAGAAGAGACAAACAGCAGTGTGCAAAGTATAGAAAAATCGAATTACCTTATAAAAAACAAGAATTTGCGATTCCAACTAATTTTCAGATGGAATTTGTACGAAACAAAAGACCTTTGCGTTGCGGGTGAATTGACGCATTCAATTCGTATTTCGAACTGGCATACCTTTACTGCGTCTTGAGTTTTCAACAACACCGAATTCCATCATGTAAAATTACGAATGGAAAAATTGGAAAACATTTTATTGCGTATGCTACATGTAAAAATTCGTCATGTTCCTCGTATGAATTTAAGGTAACAATAACATATTTATTAAATAACGTAATAGTGAAGTTAATGCAATCATTTAATTATGACCATAATTCCAACGAAACTTGTCAGAGGCTTATCAAAGGTAAAAAAAGAAAATCTGTGACAACTACTGTTTCCAGCAATAGATCTATTACCACAAAATTGAAAATGTTAAAAAAATTTCCCGATAACGAGTTAAAAGCTAAAAATTTATGTAACACACCAGACGCTCAAATATTAGAAAAAATAATCAGTCAAAACAACACAAAAAACGATTTTGATAAGTATTTCAATAAATTACTAAAGCTACTTAATGGCAGAAAACACACTTAAGTACATGATACTGTCTAAAGATCGACCCATTTGTTTTACTTTGACACCACTGGATCAATTATAAAAAAGACTGCCCATCAAGTATAAAAGATCCGATATTTAAGTACGCATTAATACTGTGTGAAAGCAAAAATTATTATTTTTTACTAGTTATCAAACTCATATCTTCGGATTACTGTGTGGATAATATATAAATTTTTCTGTTGAAATTCACACACAACTTGAAAAAGCTCACTAATCAACTCTCAATAGCCGAAGTTGAAACCGACTTAAGCATTGCGCTACTGCAGCCGTCATATCTCTCTCTTTTAATAGTATGATATTTTCAATGCATTTGCAGCAATTCTTTCATGAAATAAGTAAAAAAAAATCAATAGCTTCTTCAACAATATTACACACATATTCATCCCACATACTAAAAATAGTTTTGAAAAAAATAGAAGAATTAGTGCCGCAAGATGAGATTAAGCTGTTAGCTGCACGGTAGTTAACGAAACTTATTCATGCCACGACGATTCGGGAAATTAGCAGTATACTTACAGATATATATCATATATTTTCTACAGTTAAACGCCCCAAAATTATAAATGAATTGTTAGCGATCTTACAAACAAATGGAATCGCTGCTGCTAAAGAAGATGAGGAAGAATTGAAGAGATAGATAATAAGTATAAATTAGTACAATGTAGAATCAATGACGAAATAAAAATCTATGAGAATGCCAGAAAAAGTTCTCTTTTTTTTGTATTATTTTCCAAGTTACACAGTGACCATAAGGATAACAGAAAAAGATCTCCAATTTTTGGAGTTATTTTGTGTACGTTACGCAATGACGTTTTAATAAAAAAATACATACTTGACAAAAACTTTTTTTTTTAATTTAAAAAAAGTCTTACATAAGGTACAGAGTGTCACCATGCGGCGGGCATGAATAGCATGGTTAACTTATATCGTGCATGGCCGTGCACATTGAGTAAGTATAGGTTAAGTGTTGGTCGAGTAAGTCGTTAGGTTATGTTTGTTTATTTTTAGATCAATCCTATTATTTAATTGATAAGTTTAATGTTGTATCAAATTATAATGGTAGGTAATTACGAACCAAATACTCTTTGATGTGAATCTGTATAGGCAAGTCATCTTCGGATTTAATCATAGTACTAACTTTTTTCCCATTATGATTCATTTTAATTGCCTGCGAGATCGAGAACTCTGAGCAAAATTTAAGTTAATAGTTCTCATGTCTCATGGGTATTTTCTAAGGTTGGAAGCTCGACCAAGGATTTATAAGCAAAAGAAAAATTTAAAATTTATTGTGACCAGAAGCTAAATTTTAAAACCTTTAATGTAAGAGATGTTTGTTTATTTACTAAAAGATCCTAAAACAGGCAAATTTGATAATTAATACAGTGGTCAATATACTGTCACCGAGTTAATCGGCGATAGAAATGCGAAGATGGATCTGGGTAGGAATCATGTTAAAATTGTACACTTAGACAAGCTCAAGCACGTGCATACCTGACCTTACAATTAATTCTTGTATAAAATTATGTATCACATTTTAATGAATAAAGGGGACAAAAGGAAACCAGAAAGGTCATGATTCATCTGGTGGGGTGTACTATGATTAAACTGAAGGACATTCAAATTACGTGTGATTTATTATGTTCTAATTTTTATAAAATAAAGTTATTGTCTAAATTCCTTTTTAGAGATTAAACATTTAAACAAATAAAGTGGAGCCATTTTTGATGATACTTATATAATAAATTTATTTACTTTTTAATTTTTCTACAATTCATCCTCCCAAACAGAAAACTCGACCCGTTTTAACCAATCACGCAACGAATGGGAAGTCTTCTGTCTCGTGACAACCAATCTTTGAAGATAGGATTCTTACGAGCATTGCACAGTTTTACAATAATGGAATGATTCTGATACTTTTATTTTAATTTAAGTTTTGGCTCGTGATTCCCGAAGTTTCATAGCCGTCACCTCTTTTATGGCTCTCTAACAACTCCACTAACATGGCAACTTCTGACAAGTTTTATCTTTAGACAGCCCCTTTTTTAACTCCTAAATGTTGTTGCTATTTATTGGAAACCACTGCTAGGAATAATAAGCATACCTACAATTATGAATAAACTAGTGGGCCCCCCCGTCTTGGCTTCGCCCGAGACTCACTGAATGGAATACCGTAGTGTGTTAACATGTAATGTGAAACGTTTTCAGTTAAAAATTTTACATCTTGTTCTGACACTTCTCAAAACAAAAATCTTCTTACTAAGAACATATTTGTTCGGAATGCATACAGTTTTTTGGTCAAATAAAAAGCTGTAAAAAGTGAAAAAAATATAATCATGCTGAGAATCACCATGCATTCCTTATGTTATAAAATAATCGTTGGCCTTAAAAGGCTGTTAATTTACAGTTTCTCCAGTATAATCTATGAACAGGGCTATTTTTTAAGTTTTTTATCGCAAGAAAAATACAAATACATATTCTACCTATTTTAAAATCTGTGAGATTCATGAGATTACTATGAGGGTTATAGTGAAAAGCTGATCTCTTACTTGATAAATTCTTGGTGATCTAAGGTGGAGAGGTTGGTTCGTGATGCTTGCCCGTTAGAAACTGTCCTTTTGGCTCACGTTTATTTTTTTTTCTTCATAGCTGTAAGGTTCACCCATCACAGACCTTAGAGAGAATCGGTGATTCCTGGTTGACTGCTTGAAGTCGAGAGGATAATATAGGGTCGTCGATCACCGGGGTTCCCAGCATTGCAACGAATAACTGTACTCGTGATGTCTGCCAGTTAATGACTGACTTGGTTTAATAGTGGCCATCTTTAGTTAACATAGTCTTTTAGTCGACGAATCGCTTCCAGAAATGGTAATTAAAATGTATTTGTTGGCAAGGTAATTTAAACTTAGGTGGCCCTTAAAAGAACCGATAAGATTGATAATTAAGTAGGGAACGTAAATACTTATAATGGCCCTGAAAAGGGCCAGTGGTGAAACTTTTAGCTATTCCTTATTATTATTCTTGATGATGGAGAGCCAGCTGCAGGTAGCTTGACTCTTATCCTTTGAGTCTCCGTGTACGGAGACCGTACCAGGAAGAGAGGTACGCCGCTGACCAAAGAATATCTCGTCTTCAGGTCATTCCCCGGATGATCTACTGTTCATCGCAAGTCAGGAAAGTGGGCCTGGAGAATACCTTTTCTGCAGTAAGTATGCCGTTGGGACGACTACTGTGTAAAGAAGGAGGCTATTGTGGCTGCCCGTACTCTTCAGGGCTGTCGTCCCTGACTCGTATTTAAAGTAGAAAATTCTCTGACGGCACCAGGCCGAATAGTTGAACGGCCACAAAGCTCTGGAGTGCTGGAGCAGGTTTTGCTCTGGCTAGAAATCTTTCCTGGTATTCCACCAGAAACGTTGACGTTCCAAACAACTATTTTTTCGTCGCACTCGGTTATTTTGGCGATCCAGGGTAAAAACGGGTAAGGGCCAAAATGCTTAAAATGCATATAGGGATTTTAAGCCGTCATGTTGCAGCTATCTCACCGAGAAGAATAAGTACATAGATTGCAGTAGTAAAGTTAAAATATTGAAATGGCCTTATAATAGCATACAGATGGCGTTAGTATGATCACAAAATGTTGAAGTCAATGCAAAAAGGTATTCTACCGAAAAAAAAAAGATGTAGCGCAGGCTACTTTTTGCGTGCGCTATTCACATGTAATCACACAGCGACTATCACAGGCTAATTTTGCATGCGCTATTCGCATATTAAGAGCACTGAGTAATTAGCGCAGACTACTTGTTGCGTGCGCTATTCGCATATAATCACACAGCAATTAGCTCAGGCTAATTTTTGCATGCGCTATTCTTATATTAAAGATACCGAGTAATTAGCTCAGGCTAATTTTTGCGTGCACTATTCACATATAATCACAGTGACTAGTACATGCTTATTTTTGCATGTGCTTTTCTTGTATGAAAGTGCTGAGTGATTAGCACGGGCTAGTGTTACGTGAACATTTTTTAACAATCATATTTTGTTTATTAAATAATGCTTTTGTACACTATAGCATATTTAGATGGATGTAGAAAGGTTGTTTTTTACTAAGTGATATTACAAAATAATTATAAAATGAAGCTGCTTATAAATAGTAATCATTACATTCAAGCTACGATTGTAACGTGATGTTATTGTTACACTCGCGTATACATAATGAACAGTAGTAAGGGAGGTCTTTAGTCATTTTATTTTTAGTAATTCTCGAGCTTCGCCCAGATGCGTAAGTGTCCCCTCCT
This sequence comes from Copidosoma floridanum, assembly GCF_036245765.1. Taxonomy (NCBI): domain Eukaryota; kingdom Metazoa; phylum Arthropoda; class Insecta; order Hymenoptera; family Encyrtidae; genus Copidosoma; species Copidosoma floridanum. Next base: position 17,096,141 of record NW_028321898.1, on the reverse strand, counting down.
CTTATCTCTTCGAGAGCGAGTCGGCCTCCAAAATTCTCCGTTATTTTCCTTCTTCTTTCTTCTCCTATGCCCTTTTGTCTTCTAGGGGAGTGGTCCTCATGGACCTGTCCCATGCGGGGAGGTTAGTTTTTAGTCGGTAGGCACACCGGGTGAATCCGACACTACCACCGGATTAGCTACGGTGTCTATGAAGATTTTTCCCTCCTCGCTCCATCAAACAAAAAAATAAACAAAAAAAATTTTAGTGATTCCAGCACATTTTTTTGTAAAATGTAGCTAGAATAAGCAATGATCGCATTGTACAGCGTTGAGAGCTGGAGTTTTACAGACGGGACATATAGTAATTGTCGATGTTTTTTTCGCAGATTAAGTAACACCTCAAAGGCTGCTGAGTCACAGTACTCTTTCAATGAATTTAAATCAACTTGCTCATCAAAAAAAAGATCGGGGAGCTCATGCAACAGTGCAACATCAGCATTTCGTACAATATGATTTACATTGTTTCTCAAAATATTATAAATACAACTTTCTTCAAGTTATAGTGAAGACAATAAAACAAGTAATTTTTGTTTAAGGAGGTTGGATACAGTCTTTCAGTGGGGTGCTGAAGCGGGGCAGGGGTTTAGGAAGTATGTGATATTATCGACAGAGATTTTTTTTTTCTTGAGTTGGAATCAGTGTTTGTTATGATTGTCAGTATTATTTTTTCGTCTGATGTAGTGAGTAAAGTAAAAAGTGTTATTTTGATTGATGAAAAAATTCCAGGTATACGTAATAAAAAAGGCCAATTTGTAAAAAAGGAACGTTAAACAGAATAAATGTTGGACACGCGAATGGAAAAAATAACCATGGACGCATCGTAAAAAAAAAGTTTATGTGAATACTGATGGATCTGGAAACAAAACAACTAACAAAAATGAACATTGTTTTACACATAGTGCTGAAAAAAGGCAAACTAATCATGAAGAAAAATCTTCGAACTTTTCTATCAAAGGCAGCAGGATTGTTGATCTGAGTCATGTTAATCAACAAATGTTTTGTTGCTCTTGCAAAACGAGACTGGATTTGAGAAACATCAAGAAATAAAGCTATACACGAAATCAACAGAACACTAGACACTACTTCGTCGATGAACTTATAGAACTGATCGAGGGTGGGAGGTTCATCTAGGGTCAAAGAATCCTCCCATTTTTGTCTAATAGAGGGCGGTAAGGCCCTTTCAAGCAAACGTACTACCATACGAGAGGGTTCCTCAACACCTAGAGATTGAAGGGTATTCAAGTGTTGTTTCACCTCATCAACTATCTTAGAGATGTCTCTGGATGTTGGGGACTTAAGTGGGACAATATCTAAAATGACATCAAGGTGTTTCGAGACTAAAATGCGCTTTCTTTCGTATGACTCCGTCAAAATCTTCCTGGCCTTGCTGTAGTTTTCCGCGCTTATGTCATAAATCACCACCTTACTTAACGCATCCCCCTGCAACGTGTTACGTAGATACATTAATTTAACTAGGCTATCGATGTCAGTTCGAGAGTTGATCATGCTTAAGAAGGAATTTTTATACGAAAGCCACTCTTCATGCCCCCCCACTAAACTTGGGAAGTTCCACTACTGGGAGTTTCAAAAGACGCTGCTGTTCGATAAAGGTCGACGAGCCCATTTCTCCTCCCTGTCTTGCCAAAGAAGCGTTATTCCTCCCATCGTGAGCATTCAACTTCGCAATGTCACTGGCTACCTTGTAACACCGCGTGCTGAGGTCTGACTAAGTCTGCACTTCAATCACCTTTTCGCTCTCAACACTAAGCTCTTCTATAAGGTCCTCACATACTTGAAATTTCCTAGTTAGATCCCCCAAACGCAAGGTCACGCTGGTTTTATCGACGTCTGCGCCCTCTACAAAATTTTCTAAACTTTCTAATCGATCAGAAAATAATCTTACCTTTACCGATAAACTTTTTGGAAGTGCAACTGCCATACTGATGGCGTCAACCCATGGATCCCTCTTATTGTTTATAAATTAAAAAAAAAACAACCTAATCTTCACCCTTATGGCCCCGTTTAATAAAACAACTAAATTAGGCTGCTTCTAATAAAAAAAAAAGTGAAAGGGAAAAATAAAAAAAGAAAGAAAACAAATCTTATCTGTATTAAAGATGTTGTCTCGACTCCTGGCAGCTAGGAGCAGGTTGATCCTTGGGAGCGACGGCGTTGGAAGCGACGATGATTGATGTGTACGTTGATGAGGTAGTGAAACTTCAAACCTAACAGGAGGCACCAAAATGTTTTGTGTAAACACAGTTGATCCAACATGGATTGCCTGGGCCAAGTTCAAACGAATTAAATATAGAAAAACCTAATGATGCTTATAACTGAGAAGGTTAATATTAATTAAAATACAATGAGACAAAAGGTCAGAACAAGGAAAACTTTACTTAACAAAAAAAAAGGGGGGGGATGCTAAGGAAATAAATAAAATAAATTATAAAAATAAATTTAAATGGTTGATACCTGAAATGAACAAAGGGAGGGAGACAAAATTAAGTACAATCAAATTAATGGGAAAAAGCCGGTGGCATAAAAAACCCAGATTTCTTAAAAAAACGAATCAGAATGAATACAATTGAAGAAAAAAAAGTTAAACGAATTATACACTTAACAATGGGAACAATAATAAACGTGTGTTGTGTTGGTACGTGAATGTGTGAGGATGTGCGGTAGGACCTGGTGGTAACGACTTCCGGGGTGTATGAATTCAAGGCGAGTGAGGGAGGAGTGATCTCCTCTGCGAACCGGCGGGCCCTGCACGAGTCAGCGCAAGGCTGGTGAAAGCGGGCCGACGCCCGAAAGTCGAAATTAGCTACCCCCTGCGGCAGCTCAGTAGTGATGTTTTGTGAGTGGCGTATTCGGGTGAGGACCCTGATTCCGGAACGAGAGATAAAATGGAACGGACGAAATGTATTGAAGACGACGGGATGACGAGATGCACTGAGTAGGTGTAATAGACGTATGATACGTACGATATGTGGTGACGTGGTTGAATGCGGATGCGTCGATAGAATTTAACCTTAAATGATGGTGGATATATGTAGACAGAGATACTGGGCGGATGATGATAGAGGTTGTAGGATGAAGTGACGTATGGATAAGCTGTTCGTTGACGTGAGGTGAAAGAATTAGCGAGATGTGTATTGAGCAGGGCGTAGATGATGCAGATGGGAAAAGCGTAGACGTGCAGAAGGGTGAAAAGGATAAGCCGAGAGCGATTGTGAAGGTGATTTCGAGTAGAGAAGGGTTGGGTAGAGAACGGAAGAGCAGCACGAACAAGAGGAGAAAAGGTTGTGATGACGGTGAGGACGAGCAAGAGATTACTGGATGAGTGATGACTTAAAGACTGAGAATTGGGGATGCAGGGGCACAAGACGAATGCGAGATGCGATTAATGAGAGATGTGGAAATGTAAAGAATTGTTAGTGAAATGATTATAGAGCTGCGATGATGAAGATTGACGAAATATGAATACGTATGAATGTGAGATACGGTTAATTACAAAGATTTAGCGTCTCGACGACGATGTCCTGAGTCCTGGGGCTCGACGACAGCGGCGAAATCTCCTGCTGACGGTGCAAACTGTAAGCGGTAAAAAAAACAGTAAGCGTGAAGATGCTTCCAATTTGGCAGGCCAAGCAAGAGAGAGCGTGCAAGCGAAAAAGTAACTGCCAAGTCCTGAAGTCCCGCCCCTCCCGTCACCGTGCCGATGGGACATGAGCCAATCAGCGATGGAGGCGGGCGCGCGCAAGGCTCCAGGGGAAAGTTAGGTGCGTGCGATTCTGGAATTCGGAACGAAACTGAAATTCCGCTCAATTCCGTCTCTCGACGAAACAGTCTGGCTTAACGTCTGGTTTAATGTCTGGCAGGAAGTCTAGCTGTATATCTGGCTGGAAGTCTGGCTCAAAAACTGGCCTAATGTCTGGCTGTATGTCTGGCTGAAAGTCTGGGTCAAAGTCTAGCTGTATGTCTGGCTTAATATCTGGCTGTAAGTCTGGCCGTATGTCTGGCTGAAAGTCTGGCTGTATGTCTGGCTGAAAGTCTGGCAGAAAATCTGGCTGAATGTCTGGCTGGAAGTCTGGCTAACAGTCTGGCAGAAAGTATGGCTGGAAGTCTGGCTCAAAGTCTGTCAGAAAGTCTGGCTGAATGTCTGGCTGGAAGTCTGGCTCTAAGTCTTGTTGAATGTCTCGCAGAAAGTATGGCTTGAAGTCTGGCTAAATGTCTTTTACGAAGTCTGGCTAAAAGTGTGGCTTTGATTTTTGTCTTATGTCTGGATAAAACTCTATAATTCTATTAAAAAGACTTGAACATATGTCAACATTTGTTTAGTAATTACAAACTACAAATCTACAAAAAAGCCCATAATTTCATTGGGACCCTAAACAAATAGCGTTTTCAAAAAGATCTTGATTCATGTCTCTGAGCTGGTTACAAATACATCTAGAAAACATTCTCATTATTGATATTACAATGTATTGGAACAAGTAATGTGTATTAAACATTTTGTGACAGCAGTATTCAAATAGTTCTTGAAAAATTATTATAGTTACATTAAAAACTGGTTGGATATTAGGTCTTATATCTTGTCTTAAATCTGGTAGTTAGATAATTTTTAAATATCATAAAAATGTTGATCTGAAAATGAATTTTAACGTTTCTCTTATGGTTTGTCTTCAATTTGGTTTCATGATACTTCTCAAACAAGGTCTCAAAAATTTTCTTGGAACTGGTCATGTAAACGGTTTCAAAGAGAGTCAAACACTTTATCTTAAATCTGGTCTTAAATTACGTCCTGTAACGTATTTTTTAATAAATCTCAAGGTTTGCCTTAACGTATGTCTCAAATTGGTCGCATGTATCTCAAGGTATGCATTAAATCTGGTAATTATGAAGGTACTAAGATCAGTGAAGCAACAGATATTTGAATAGATCTCAATACTCGTCTTTCAACTTGTTTCGAAAAACAAGAGTCCAAACAGTTCTCAATGCTAATCGGATCCTAATGTTCGTCACAAAAATAATTGTTTAAAAGAAAGTATTAGATTATCAAAGAAAGTATTATTCTAGTTCTTCACTTCAACAAGAGGCAGAGCACGATCGTTAACGGCCCTGCAGTTGTTAGCAAATAGGTCGCATTAGAGGTGACGGCTTCTCATCAAAGCCAGCTGCGTGGCAAGGAATAGGAGTTGGTACTGGTGTATCTTATAAAAATATTGAAACAAAGTAACGCGTTACTATTACGATTATTTATAAATTAATAATTTATTGAACTTATCTGAGTATTTAATAGGAAGGATTGCAACTCAAGGACATCAACCGCTGCTAAGTTTAGGGCTTGGATCGGACCAACGGTGATTAGCATTAGAGCGGGATTGTAGTAATGGCCACCCAGGTAGGAGGAAGAGCACGACCGCTCATGACACTGCAGTTGTTGATAAATAGGTCGGATCAGTGGTGACGGCTTCTCATCAGAGACAGCTACGAGGTTGGGAGTGGGAGGGGGTGCAGGTTCATCTAATAATACAAAGTAAAAGTATAGTGTACTTACTATAATAATTATTTAAGAGTAATATATAGAAACTTATCAGAGAAGGGGATTATTAATAATATATTTTTAAATCAATTAAGAACAATAAAATGGGCTTTTAGTACTCGGGGACTCTTATTAAATAAAAAATATGTTCTGGGCTTGTATTAGACCTTTAGACTACAGTAAAAGAGCAGAAACAGAAAGGAACTTTATTAGTGCCTTAAATGAAATAGGAAAAATTTCACATGTAAGAATAATTGTATTACATATCAAAGTTAAATTTAAAAAAAAATAATAATAGAGTTTTCATGATGAAAAAGACAGTGAGAAATTATAAAATATTATAAATGGTTTTAACAAGCATATTCAATTGAAGATGAGCGCATACATAATAAACGTTTATTGCCTCTCCTAGCCTAACCCCTCCGTCGACTCTTGCTTCATTAAGAATTTATCACGCGCTCTTCTCCAGCAGGTGCAAACGGCGATCAAGAGTCAAAAACAATAAATATACATATATATGTGTTATATATACATTATAAGGTTGTAATGGTTCATGCCGCCTGTCAAACTAACCTCATGACAAATCGCCATCCTCAACCATTTTTTTCTAAAAAACTAGCCATTTGTTTGGAAAAAAAATAGTTGCATCGTATTCAGGATAACTTAATCTGTAATAAATAAAATTTTCAGCCAATTTAACCGAGAGAGAATATCCTAAGGGTTTGTGCGGGGTCCTTTCATTTACACAAGGAATATTTAAAATTTTAGTTTTCACAGCTACTGTGCAAATGCGTCAGTCATACCAACCTAACCATTAAAACACAGTTTTTTGTCTTCAGCGGAGAAAATCATGATTTTCTCTTTATTTCGTATGGAAACAAGAGTAAATCAGAGAATCATAATAATCTACAGTATTTAATGTATCGAAATATATTTATTTCAATTTTTTAACGACTACTATGGTATGTTATTTTTAGGTCAAAACGTTTTTCTCATAACAGCCCATGTTATATTCTCATTCTTCATTTTAAGATATCTCAAAAACTAGATGGCTGAGATTGACCAAAAAGTGTACATTTGTTCATTATAACACACTGAATAGATTGAAAGTAAAACTCGAACCCCCAACTATTGTCGATAATATGTATCCAACCTCTTTAAACACCATATTTCGAAAAGGTGACAGCACTTTGAACTCTATGGTTTAGGCTGTATCGTCCTCTTTGTTAATTTGATTTTCTGAAATTAAAAATTGCTTTAAATTTACTTACAGATAAGTATAAAAACGCATACATACATCTGTTCGTTATTTTGTTTATCTGCTGTATTCATATTGTATGAAGGGCTAAAAAAAGACTCACTTTTCTTACGCTACACGTTTTTTTCAACTCGAAATGATCGCTTCAAAAAAGATTCTGACCTCAAACAGTCAAACTACATATAAAATTTTGGACTCAATCTTCACAGTAAAAATGAAGTACTAATCGCTAAGGCACAAAATGTTTTCAATGTTTTCAAAGACCCAAAGTGATGTTCGAGGGCGCAATGACTCTTCACTGCACTTTTCTGATCATAGTACTTAAGAGCAGTCGTTTTTTAGCCCGCTCTTATATATGTATTGTGCTAAAATCAAAATATTTCTTACCTGCGAAATTTGTGACACTTTCATCCTCGCATCTGGCTATTGTCACGAAACTAGCAATATCTTCTGGACACTGTTGACATAATTCTGTGACGTTCATGCCAACAGAATTAAGTGAAGATGCACTCAACGGCTGTAGGACTGTTACCAGATGCTCGGTAACTTCAACTGAAGCATTCTCTACAGTTACATATTAATTAACAGGAATTATTTTTAAAATTATACTACATTTTTAATATTAATTAGATATTTTCATGAAAGTACATCGAGTAAAAGAGAATCGACACATTTTTTTAAAGAGTTACAAAGCATTCAAGTACGTATGTCAAAAGATCACGTAAAATTATACATTTGGCTGGGGAAGTAATAACACGTATGATTTTGTCCATGACATGTACTTTTCCAATATTGGTGTGATATATAATATAAACATAGGCACTCGCGATGTACAATTTTCTCCATGAATGTTGTTTTAATTTAAAAACATTTTTCATTGAGTAGTTTCTCATAATACATAATAAAAACATGATGACTATATGACAACATATAGCCTTGTTGACTGAAATGCAAGAAGCGCCGATAACATGACAAAAGGCTATGATAATATCTCATTGTAATACAGTACATCCTTAATACGCACTACCAATAAATTATTATTATTATTATTACAGGCAATTTTAGAGAAAGCAAAAGACTTGAAAATAATTAATCGACGAACAACTCCATCGACTAATCTATAGGTGTACGTGGTACTGAGATATCTGTCATCATTAGCATTGTTACCTGAATTCTTAATCTCAAAAACTTTAGATGAAGTTATAGAAGAAGTACGATTGGAATACGACGGTTACTTTGATGACCTCTTCAAGTACTACAAAAAGTACTGGTTGAATACAGTTGGCACTAAATACTTTTGTGTATTCGAAAACATGAAGACAGAACAGATAACTCTTCGAAGGCTCATAACAAATTACGCATAGCATCACTGGATACAAAACCGACGGTCAATAAGTTTCTAGGTACGTATGATCATTCCCACCTTCTTTTTTTTATCATTGTAAATGTTTGGTGAAACAATATATTTTACAGTGGTTTTTCAATTTTACAACAACTTTTCTATTGGATCAAAATTTTGTATAAAACATTTTAGGTCGTCATGACTTATATCTTGAATGACGACACTGACTTGAATTTCTTTACAGAGCAATTGAAGGTCATAATGCTTGAAACTAGGGTGGTTAAAGAATCTAATAAAAAAAATCTTTACAAATCCAAAGAACAAAAGAAAAAAACAATCAAAACGGACATTGAGCTCTCATAGTCCGGTAGCTGAAGCAATCAATAAGGAACAAATCGGAGATAGCGTCCAAACTTTGCAGATCGCTTCGTATTATGGTCTGTAAACATGGAAAAATAGTTTTGTCCAACCAAACCACGGGCTTCAATTGTTATTAAACAATTAGTAAAAATTTACCATTTTTTTTCTTAGTTTTTCTCATATAACTTTTTTTGTGGCTGTCAGATTGCAAAAATAGCTAAAGATATTTTGTTCGTTATTTAATTATCTACCAATCTGTGTAAATTAGATCATTGGAAGACTTTTTTTCGCGAAGTTATATTGCAAAAAAGTGCAAAAATCGTCGTTATAAATTGTCATTTTGAAACATCCATAACTTTTATAATGTTTGATGAAAATGCTTCAAAATTTAGTATTCGATAGCTCTTATAGAGATCTTAAGCCATGCTCAAGGCTTTTCTTGTATTATGAAAAATAACGTAAATAAACTATAATTAATTAAAAAATTCATTTGATTGTCCTGATCGTTAAAATTGAGCTAGACTGAAACTTTAAAATGGATTTTATTTAGAATACAAAGGACTTCAATATTGTAAAAAAAAAAAATTTTTTTTTTCAATTTTTACCCCGATTTTTTTACAAAATTTAATTTTGCAATATTAACAAATTAACATTACTCGATCATTTTTTATTGTGGAGAAGTAGAACTAGTTCCATCTAATAGTGTATATTTTTACACAAATTTACAAAAAAAAATTTTTACGATATGATGTTTTTAACTATAGTTATTAACAATTTAGTGTTTCTTGCAATTGTTTAATTTCTATCGGTTTTTTCGATTTAAAAAAAATTTTATAGTATCTACGTAGCATCTGTTGTTGTAATATATGATTTACAGATTTTTTAACAAATAATTGAAGTTAGAAAAAATTACTTATTTATACAGTTTTACGTGCGATAACGGCCTGTGTACGGCGGATTGCATAATTCAGGCGTTTCCACACCAGTTCGAAAAATCATATTATTTGATCTTTTACTTTTATTATTGTTTTGTAATAACTAAAAATACATAAACACACATTTTTATACAAAATTTACTATGTGAATGCAAGAAAATACGATGTACATGATATTTGTTGCATAAATTTTTTATAAAATACTATTTCTTATATTTTACGTTTTTTTGTTACTGGTGTGTAATCACTATCACTCTCGGTGTCATCTTCTATTTCGGCAAACAAGATGTCATCAGAATCGTCTTCTAATACTATATAATTAGGAAAAGCATTTTACTGTGAAGGTAAAAATTGTGCTAACATGGAAGACAGAATAGTGTCTCTTAGTGAAGATGAAGATGATAATGACATATACAGTACTCAGAACGTAGAGCATGAGCAAATTCAAATCCAGATGAGTGAATTAGTATTAGAAGACGATTCTGATGACATCTTGTTCGCCGAAATAGAAGATGACACCTAGAGTGATAGTGATCACACACCAGCAACAAAAAAACGTAAAATATAAGAAATAGTATTTTATAAAAAATTTATGCAACAAATATCATGTACATCGTATTTTCTTGCATTCACATAGTAAATTTTGTATAAAAATGTGTGTTTATGTATTTTTAGTTATTACAAAACAATAATAAAAGTAAAAGATCAAATAATATGATTTTTCGAACTGGTGTGGAAACGCCTGAATTATGCAATCCGCCGTACACAGGCCGTTATCGCACGTAAAACTGTATAAATAAGTAATTTTTTCTAACTTCAATTATTTGTTAAAAAATCTGTAAATCATATATTACAACAACAGATGCTATGTAGATACTATAATATTTTTTTCAAATCGAAAAAACCGATAGAAATTTAACAATTGCAAGAAACACTAAATTGTTAATAACTATAGTTAAAAACATCATATCGTAAAAATTTTTTTTTGTAAATTTGTGTAAAAATATACACTATTAGATGGAACTAGTTCTACTTCTCCACAATAAAAAATGATCGAGTAATGTTAATTTGTTAATATTGCAAAATTAAATTTTGTAAAAAAATCGGGGTAAAAATTGAAAAAATTAATTTTTTTTTTTTACAATATTGAAGTCCTTTGTATTCTAAATAAAATCCATTTTAAAGTTTCAGTCTAGCTCAATTTTAACGATCAGGACAATCAAATGAATTTTTTAATTAATTATAGTTTATTTACGTTATTTTTCATAATACAAGAAAAGCCTTGAGCATGGCTTAAGATCTCTATAAGAGCTATCGAATACTAAATTTTGAAGCATTTTCATCAAACATTATAAAAGTTATGGATGTTTCAAAATGACAATTTATAACGACGATTTTTGCACTTTTTTGCAATATAACTTCACGAAAAAAAGTCTTCCAATGATCTAATTTACACAGATTGGTAGATAATTAAATAACGAACAAAATATCTTTAGCTATTTTTGCAATCTGACAGCCACAAAAAAAGTTATATGAGAAAAACTAAGAAAAAAAATGGTAAATTTTTACTAATTGTTTAATAACAATTGAAGCCCGTGGTTTGGTTGGACAAAACTATTTTTCCATGTTTACAGACCATAATACGAAGCGATCTGCAAAGTTTGGACGCTATCTCCGATTTGTTCCTTATTGATTGCTTCAGCTACCGGACTATAGGCCTGCAAAGCAAAAAAAAGTTATATGGTACGGACCCTGTGCATATGCTTCTGTTTTTCACTGCGTAGGCCCTTTGACAGGAGCTGTTGGGTATGCCTTACTGACGAGTCCACCAACAACTTCGGGTCAAAACATGTTGGACCTGAGTGGCGGCCCAATATCGTGTGTATGGCGTATGGAAACAGCATAGAGAAAATATCCATAGGAAACTGTCACCGACCTAGTGTGTTTCACTGATGGATTCTAGAGACTACGTGTCTAAAGTAGTCTATATACTCTAGATTTATGAGATTTATGTGAATAGATTTTCATTATTTATACCAAGCCTCTTCGATTACTGTCATCTTACTGTGTAAGTATGTGTATTCGGTGTAGCCTTACTTGAACGAGTAGTGCTAGTTATTGAGATATTTGATTATAGCTATATAGTTATACAGTTAAAGAGAACGGCTATGAAAGAATGCTTAGTTCTTGAAACAAAAGTTAAAAAGGTTTTACGTAATAACAGCTAATGTTTTATGCTGAACATATTGCACAGGTTTTTATATAAATTTTTTCACAAATTTCTCTTTTTTTTTAAATGTATATTATCTGACATGTGTTACAATAAATTATAATACAAAATAATCAATTAACTTTGGTTTATTGTGAAATATTTTAAGTATTTAGTTAAGTGCTTTATCATCCAGCAGGATTATATATTATGCAATTAACGGAAAGCTTACAAAAATTTTGATTCATTATATTGTAACACTTATTCAATTGATATAATCAAAATCTAATAAAGTGTTTTATTAAAAATCGCTATTCCACAAGCTAACAAGCTTTATTTCATTACTCAAAATAAAGTAATTTACCACATTCTAGCTTCTATAGTTAGTTTTACAAACATGTACAATACTCTTACCTTAAGTAAATAATAATGAGTAACTTAGTAAAATATATATAACACCAGACAATCAGCGATCATGCTTCTGGTACCGTTCTCACATTATAAGCATTATTTAAAACTTATTTATAAAAGGTTAAAAGTCATTGCCTCATTAAAATAAGTGTATAATTAAAATTGTGAGTTATTATTTTATACATTGATAAAAAAATATGTAATACTCTAACCATAAACACAATCTTAATCTTCCAACATAAAGCAAATATCAAAACTACATAGTACAGACCATAGACATATAAGAAAAATAGACTGCTCGTTCTTATGTACGGCGCTGAAGCTTGTGCTTCTTGTGCTACTTACTTGTGCTTCAGCGTTGTACAGTGAAGGCCGATTAATTCGTTGAGCAGGAAATTCAAACATTTAATTCCCATTGGCTGATTCGTTCACATAACCTCTTTCACTAATCAATTTTATACTTCCCGCTCAACGAATTAAACGGACTCCACTGTACATAAGAACGAGCAGTCTATTTTTCTTATATGTCTATGGTACAGACGACAAATCGTTACCACGGATACATAGGGTGCGTTGCGTAAGCTCCAACAATTAATCTTTAAGTATGTCGGTATCCTAGATGACATTTAAGTTTAAGGGAAAAGTATGACATGTTATCTCTCTCACACTAATAAGTTATTTCTACATTGTCTAAATACTTAGATTAAACGGCCAGTGCTTACAGAACGCGTTCATATACATGCCCTTGGACATGCACGGTTAATAAATCAAGAGGTGAGGATTGTCGAAAATACTAACCAGCCACATATTGATAGAATTGTGAAACCTCATGATTCGTAGAGATCCTAAATATTTTTATCATATTTCATTTTGGTAAAGAGTTAAGTGGTGATTAAAATAATGCCATGTAGTTAATTTTATAAACCAGCCGCAATCTATACCATTGGATCATAATATAAAGTAATACCGAAGTGACGTTTGTGGCAAGATTAAAATTCATCTTCTATCTGAAATTGGACCTTCGAAAAAATAGATCCTCCCCCACACGAAAGCAAAACCAGTCATAACTTTGACAGTTAGTTTTTTACAATAATTAACAACTAGAACCAAAGTTAGGGCAGTTTCCGGATTTAATAAAAGGGAAAAATGACCGCTTATCTAATTGTATTTATAATAATTATCTAAGATTATAGATAATGTATTTCTAGATAAGATTAGCGTTAAATGAGCGATCATTTTCTCCCCTTTATTAAATCCAAAAATTTCTGTAGAATATATTTTAGTTATAAATTATCATATAAAACTAGCTGACAAAGTTGTGACTAGTTTTACTTTCGTGTGGCGAGAAGGATCCATTTTTTTGAAGGTCGATTTTCAGGTAGAAGATAAATTCTCGCCTTTCTGCAAATGGCACTTCTCTATCACTATTGACTTTGTAGCCGTTGGTCTAGGTGGCGGCTGCAGCCATGGTTTAGATTTTTGATCACCCTCGGGCCGCACTCTTGGGCGATAAAGGCACTTTCTTACTAAGTCAGTGCAGGACAAATTTATGAAACTGGACAAAAAAGGTGGATCAGATAAAACTCTAATCTCCATCGAAAATTAAAAGCATAAAATACAAGTATATAATTTAAGCTCATGCTATTCAATTCCAATAACCTTGTAAGGAACTTTAAAAAAACTCCATAACTACAAGTCTCTATAACCCAGTGAATCTCTAAATACATTATTAGGAAATTTTAGGTAAAAAAAATTTTATTCTCTGTGTATCGTAACAAAAAATATACGAAATATATATTTTATCTTTTTTTTTTGAAAACAAAAAATTATGAAATAGAGGAGTTCCAAAACATAGAATGAAATCATAACCGTCATAATTTTAAAGTAATCATAATACATTCCAAGACTTAGAAATGTTTTATCTTTGCCAGTTTCTGTATGAGGAAAAAAATTAGCCTGGAATATATGTATCAATAATCTACCTAACGGGCCAAAAAAGAATCCTTTTTTTTCCTTCACAATATCAAATTCACATCCTTGAAAATAAATTTTTGAAGCGCTTAGTAATTAAAAATTACTATTTATTATTGACAGTGACGTACACCTGCTCAACGGACATTGATTCCTTACGCGCGAAATTTGAAAGCTATTTCGTGATCATCTGAATGCCTAACATAACCTCTTGTATTGGTGATATTTAATTACACACGTAACGAATCAATGCCCATCTAGTGTGCAGCAAGTAACAGCGTAGTTTCCAACATACATACAGTCGTATTATCTGATAATGTTGGTATTTGTGCTGATGCGGTTATTGATAAGCATTTTTATCGATAATAGAAATTTCTTGTTGTTTCGCATTATATAAAATCATCGAATTAGTGAATTCTCTCTACTAACATTACACTGATTCCTACCTCATTTTCTACTTATCCTGCCACTATTTCGCAAATAGGAACATATTTATGCCCAGAGGGTGAGGGAATATCCAAACTTTCACCGAAGGGAAATTTAAAGGAAAAACTTTCTACGAAATAGCCAATCGAGGTATTGGCTCCGAGAATATACCTGATGGAGGGGCTAAAACGATATGCACCAGCGCCCATGGTGTCCATTGAGTAAAACACGGGGATTCACCAGGGCATCAAATGCACGTAGTTTGTAGACATCTTTAAATATTTAAAAAAATAAGCATTTAATGGTGATATATAAAGCGTAAAAATACTGAATTAAATTATTAGTAAGTGCCTTTACATCCCATATCAATCAGTGCTGGCATTCTATCATCACAGCCGTTAAAAGTTTGATGAACTCAAGCAAGAACTGTGCGTTGCGTCTGCTTAATCATATTATATAGCAACACTACTTATTAGCTATAAAAGCCTTTAAGGTCTTATTAAAGCTTTTTTCAAACTCAATATATAGCAACACTGAGAGCAAAACACTGAGCAGGGTAACACTGTAGTTCACCTAAATCCGTTGTTCCACCTAATACTCTGAAAGCGTGGAGGGGGTACCCTGTCCAGTTCCTCCCAAGTGCTAACGCTAAGGCGTGTTTGATTATTTGACTTCACATGTGACATATATATTTACAGTAATGTATATATATATTTATGTCATATTGTTGACAAGCCCAGCACAGCAGCCGACACGGTATTTAACTGCAGGATGCTGGTGCAAGTGATGCAAATTAATGGTCTGGATTCTGGATGTTTACGATGCATATACAGATGATAGAGATGTGCTTCGAATATTTATAAGTGTTATCAGATTAGATTGCGGATTCAGGTGCATAGCATATATGCTTAAAAATATATCAATTTCTGTATAAAACGTAAAAAGATTGCCATGCCTAACAATGATCTAATTAACATTGTCTTTTCAAAATATATTGAAGCTTTAGGAAAAATTGCGTTGATATCGTGTGATAGCTAAGTTTTGAGACCGGTGAAGATGAAGTGTCGCTGTACCCATAATACTCGGCTCTGCGCTGTTGGGAGAGTGGACGACAAATGCCAAATTCTTTGGTGATGATGTAATTGTCCAGAGAGCAATGTACTCCATGCAGCTAACTAATAAATCTACATGTATATATTTATTGTTAATGATATAGTATCTCAGAACAGTGTGTACTCATCAGTGAGTAAGAGTAAATGACCATTCATCACTTGAGTCAAGCTGAGAAAAAAACTGTATGCTGTTGCTAGTGCAAACATAATATTGATGTAGTTTTTATCGTAAACTTATGAATAAAACTCTTACAATACTATTTTTTTCTACTTTTCAAAAACGTTACTAAGTATTACTTTTCTTGATAATAGATGGAAAAAAAAACAATTCTTGAAAACTTTTTTTTTTTTTTTTTGCAAAATTCTTAGCTGTCAGGTATGTTCTAGCTATTTTTTAGACATTTTTATAGCTACAGTATAGGTGGTTTAGCTATAAGTATAGGTAAAAATGCAGCTAATTCTTATAGCTAACAATTTTTGACTGAGTACGATCAGTTTATGCTACAAAAAACGCTATTGAGGAATAATTAGCTTTCAGTTAGGTACTAATAAATTAATTTGATTACGAATTAAGTGTCCATGAAACTTGTTCCAGGGCAGAAAAAAAAAGTTTTCGTAGTACGTACGTAATACGATATGTAATGTTTTTAATGTAAAATCTTATCACTTGAACCTTAGCAGAGTAGATGATTGGAGGTGTACCGGAATCCAATCGTCTTTGACTATAGGGTGGGAGATCGCAGGTGTAGGGTAATTTGTATGATTATGATACCATACAGTACTTATATATAAGAGAAAGATATATTTAAGTAGTTAAATTTTTATTATTGTTTAATATCATAAGAATATTTACATGAGAAAAAAAAAAATTTAGTCATTAAGCGATTTTTCGAATTCGAAATCTACTTCGAAGGCCTCCATATTTTCAAAATCAATAACATTTTTTTAAATTTTCCGTGTAAAATCGATATTTGGTTTGATTGCAACACTTTCCCAACTTTTTATTACTTCCCATGTACTTAACAGCTGTTTGGAAGTTTTTTTACGTTCCACTTCTACCATTTGAATTAAAGATTTCATTAAATTATCAATAGGATGAACTTGGCTTGGGCAAGGAATTCTATATATTGACGGATATTTGGAAAAAATTCCGTCCACCACTTTATTAAAAACCGTATCATTATCATCCTCGATTACACTAATTGCTGACTTAGTGGGGGTCTCACAAATTTTATTTATAATTTCCACGGTTTTTTCGTGGTTTTCGTAGTCCTACAGACGTACATAGCCATGTCCTCCTTTGTCTTTTTGTAGGTAAATACAAATTATTTAGTAATCACACAAACTCAATGCACAACCCTTTGATTGCATATTAATCTTCTTTCAGCAGACAAGGAAGTGACTGTAGACAAAGGCGCAATCCACGTTATACAAGAGGAACAGAACATTGGTAGTGGTATAATAAAGGCGTCTGAAACCATTTATGATGGAGATTTAGTAATGAAATCTCGTGGTTAAATATTTATAATTAATTCTGACTATCCCATAATTCTTGATTCAGGAGAGCAGTATGACGGTTACGTCTTTGAAAAAGTAGGAGAAGAGTGGATCCTCACAACATGTTTGAAACGTGAAGACACACCAAGTGAGGTATTGCAATAAAAATCCTAGATTGGTTTTAGTAGCATCTAGATGTAAAATATGTAATTTAAAAACTATTAATATAAAACTTATTACCACTTCAATAATCAAAGAATATCATAGACTACATTGTACTATTTGTTAATTAAATGCAGTAAATTAAAAGTTACCGATTGTTGTTTTAATCAAATCTACGTAAGTACGTAAAAACTTAGCTATCACACGATATCAACGCAATTTTTCCTGAAGCTTCAATACATTTTGAAAAGACAATGTTAATTAGATCATTGTTAGGCATGGCAATCTTTTTACGTTTTATACAGAAATTGATATATTTTTAAGCATATATGCTATGCACCTGAATCCGCAATCTAATCTGATAACACTTATAAATATTCGAAGCACATCTCTATCATCTGTATATGCATCGTAAACATCCAGAATCCAGACCATTAGTTTGCATCACTTGCACCAGCATCCTGCAGTTAAATACCGTGTCGGCTGCTGTGCTGGGCTTGTCAACAATATGACATATATATATATATATATATATATATATATATATATATATATATATAATTTATATATATATACTAGTGGGGCTCACACCCCCCTGCGCGCAGTGCGCGCCAACCCCCCAACTTCCGAATATTGTGCATCAATACAAAGCAGTATCAATATAAAGTACAATTAGTAGTTTCGTAGATGCTAGATATGTAAGTCCAATGGAAGCAGCTTGGAGACTTCAAGAATATCCAATTTGTGGTAGAAGTCATACAGTTGTAAATCTAGCTGTTTATCTTGAAAATAAACAAAAACTCATATTTAAAGAAAATAATATAAAAAATGTAATAAAAAATTATTAAACACCCCTTACAGCTTGGTTTGAATTAAATAAAGTAGATGATTTTGCAAAATCGCTAAAATATGTTAACATTCCAGAACATTACATTTTTGACCATAAACTTAAAATTTGGAAAAAAAGGAAAGTTACACTGAAAAATATTGCTATAGGTAAATTAAACATAGTATCTCCAAAAGATCATGAACGTTTTTTTTTAAAACTTATTTTAAATAAATTACATGGGGCTACATCGTTTGAAGACGTTAAAAAACATAATGGAATAACATATAAAAATGTCAGGGATACTGCAATTGCAATGGGTTATAGAACATGATTCTGAAATCGACAATATTTTTGAAGAAGCCATAACAATTATGTTTCCATACCAGATGAGACAATTTTTTGCTTGGTATTTGACTTCAGAGAACAT
The DNA here is from genome assembly GCF_036245765.1 of Copidosoma floridanum. Taxonomy (NCBI): domain Eukaryota; kingdom Metazoa; phylum Arthropoda; class Insecta; order Hymenoptera; family Encyrtidae; genus Copidosoma; species Copidosoma floridanum. Next base: position 17,077,621 of record NW_028321898.1, on the reverse strand, counting down.
TCAAGGAGATAAAATATGGAATGAATATAAAAAATATTTTACGGAAGACTTTGATAATGATAATAATAATTGTGCTCTTCTACATATTAATCAAATTTTGGTATCGGAAGGTAAATCATGTGAGTCTTTTAGTTTACCAACACCAACCATTAGCAACTATATAAATAATTGCAATATTGAGGAAATATCTTTCAGTAAAAAAATGTTTGATATAATGTACACAAATTTAAATGAAAATCAAAGAAAAATTTTTAAAACTATTTGTGAACAAGATGAAAAAGTACATTTCATAGATGGTCCTGATGGATCCAGAAAAACCTACTTATATAAGACACTCATTTATTACTTTATTTCTAGAGGTAAAAATATTTTGTCAATGGCTTGGACAGGAATTGCATCTGTATTACTACCAAAAGGTATGACCAGTCATAGAACTTTTCGTTTACCTCTAGACTTAGATAATATTAAAAGTGCATTTTTAGAATTTGAAACTGAAAAAAAAAAATTAAGGGAAGTTAATTTAATAATATGGGACGAGGCTTCTATGATTCCAAAAAAAGCTCTAGAAATCGTTGATAGAACATTGAGAGACTTGTGTAATACAAAACTTTGCTTTGGTGATGAATTAATAGTATTAGAAGGAGATTTTCGACACATCCTTCTTCCAGTTATAAAAAACGGTAATAAAACTATAATAATAGAAGAAACTATTAAATCATCATTTTTATGGAACTTCTTCAAAATTTTAAGATAACAAAATAACATCCGTTCTAGTAATAACGAATTTTCAAAATTATTGTTAAGAATTGGTGAAGGGGACATAGAAACATTTAACATTCCTAAATCCTGTATAACAGATGATGTCTGTACCAAAATATTTGGTAATTACAGCAACTGTTTTGACAATAACGTGATACTAACTTTACATAATGAATAAACTTTTTTTTTAAACAATAAGATTTTAAGTAAATTACATGGGGAAACTAAAACTTATTACAGCATCGATACTGCAACGTATAAAGGTGTTGATAAATCAGATGATAATATTTATATAAATTTTCCCGTAGAAATGTTGAACAACATTCGTGACGGCTTGCCACCTCATGAACTTAAATTTAAAATAGGTACAATAGTAATGTTAATTCGAAATTTGAGTATATCAGATGGATTATGTAACGGTACAAGATTGCGAGTTACTAAATTACTGAAGTATAACGTAGAAGGCAAAATAGTAACAGGAGAAAAAATTGGTAATAAAGTTTTCATTCCAAGAATTAAATTAAATACTGGAAATACTTCATCATTACCTTTTATTTTATATAGAAAACAATTTCCATTAGTTGTAGCATTTGCTATGACTATAAATAAGTCTCAAGGTCAAAGTTTTGATGATGTGGGATTATATTAAAAAAAACCTCTATTTTCTCATGGTCAATTATACGTGGCTTTATCAAGATGCAAAAATAAAAATGGAATTTTTGTTCAAGTCGATAGAGAAAACAGTTTAGAGATTGAAAATATAGTTTGGAAAGAAATTTTTGAATATAACAATGTATCTAACATTCATAACATGATTTAATTATTATTTTTTTATGTATAGGTAAAATGTATTAGTTAATAATACATATTATGAATGTATATTGTGTTCGTCTATTGTACCAATTTCAGCATTAATTTAAAACAAAATAAAAATGGACGTAAGTCTTCGTGGTTTCATAAGGCTTTATAAGATGACTCATAAAGTGATGCGAAACTTTCATTGTTTATATTAATGATACTCTAAATTTAACTTAAGTTTATGTACGTAAAAAGAAGAATTGTGTCATAAAGGACTATATAAGTGATGATAATATAATAATTATGCGCACCAATATATGTGTATAATATATTATTTGGTTTCAAAATATTGTTAACTCCATTTAAATTGGTTATTAAACGTACTTAGTTGTATAAATAATGATGTTTTGCGCAACAACCCCCTATTAATCAATTTATGACTTTTAATTTCTTCTTGACGATGAAATAAATCATGGCAATAAGACAGTTTTGTCCAAAGATAGGTAAAGACGGTATGATCACGGTCAGGTTCCAAAAAAGTGGTGTGGGAAGGCAGTGGGGGCCATGAAAAAATTCATGGGGGTCAGTGGGAGGGCCATAGGGGGTAGGTGGGGGAAAGTGGGATGTTTTGAGAAAAAATACTATACAATATTTCCATGTGATTTGGTAGAAATGTGGTAATAGACTTTAACACATTGACAGGGCTGGCAAAATGCAACGTTACAAAATGCTAATAAAAAAAGTCAGCCCACCAAAAACTTTATGCTTACAAAGAAACCAAGGGATCCAGTAAATTGAAATACAATTGATTGTAGGGGAGACCGGGGCGAGATGGGTAACAAATTTTTTAAACTATTAGAACTTGTGTAATTTGAAAAAATTACTATACACTTTAACTTACAATACATTCTACGGAGTCTTAAAAATTGCGTTTGCTGCCACTGAGATCTAAAAAACAAATTTTTTTTTTTTAAAGTTACAAAATGTAACGGTTACTCAGTATACCCATTCCGCCTCAATCTTGGGGCGGTATGAGTGTAGCATCGAGGCGGTATGAGTCCATACATTTTAAATGGAGGCTAGATTTTTCTCAAATAAGTTATTTAATGTCTACAGTATGACCTTTAATTTACAAAAAATAATAGAATAAAGTTAGTAAAAGTTATAATGATATATTTTTTAAATATTTATTCAGAAAAATAGTAATATATTACATTCTCATATATTCTGATCATAAGTAACACATAAGTCTTTGGTTTTACTGTATGTGCATTTTAATATTTAAGTATTAAAATAATTTACTTATTAATAAGGCAAAACACAATCACAGTTGCTTTGAAATCTAGTAAACAAGCAACAAAAAATTATAATTTTTTTTAACTACAATAATTAAGGCACACAATAATACTGCTCGTTTCTTCCTAAAGCTCGAGTGTCTGAATTATAGGATTCGCTTGACATGGAATAATTTTTTAAAATTGCCTCTTACTGCTTTGGAAAGTTTAAAATACGCATTTCAGAACTTGGCATAGTCTGATTCAATGGAACTGTATTCGTAATATTTTGACCAACTTTTCGTTTCTTTGGCTCAGACTTAATGTTAGATGCTTTTCGTTTATTCTTATTTTCCTTCAGTTCATTTTCATATTCTACAGATGTTATAATGGCGGCTTTACCTCTAGTATTATTTTTTCGAGGCACCTAAACAAATTGTATAATCATCATTATATCAGCATATTATATCTTTAAACGTATTATTTAATATAAAATTTACCTTTGGTTTCTGCTGCACATTATCAACTTTACTTTGAAAGTACTTAAAAATTTCTGCATCAATGCATTTCTCAATACTTTTTACAATTGCTTTTTTAAGTTTTACAGCCTCTGGATATAAACTTATGTTGACTTTTTCTGTAGTAGTTGATACGTCCAATAATACATTAGTTGCGTCACAATCTGAGTGAATAATCGATGGTTCACTTGTGATTAGATTAGAAGATTGAAATGGCATTGTTGTCACGATACTTGTATCACCAGATATAACAATGGGAATATCAGATAAGTCCAGTGAAAGAAGTTCTTCTTGGTGCTCAATAAAACTAGATCGAACAGCTTGACTAGTTACATGATCCTTGGCTGACAACGTACTTGAACTTTTCACTGAAGTTGAACACTCTACTCTTGAGTTTGGTTGATCCGATAGTGTATGATTAAAGGTTTCAGTAATAGTGTTCATTACTGCATCATCTAAGCAAAAAATACAGATTGTAAATTTTATGTACAATGAAAAAACTTACTTGAATAATGTGAATCAATGTTACTGAACAATGTACCTGTATTTGTTTCTGGAGGTAAACATTCTACTTGTGAGTGTGGTTGTTTAGTTGCTGTGTGATTATACGTTTGAGAAATGGTATTTGTTACTGCATCTGAGTAAAAAATATAGATTGAAAATCATATATTAATAAAAATACCAAGCAAAATAAAGAGGCTCACTTACTTTCACCTGAGCTTGTGGTAGCAACACTACCAATGGATTTTGATGCTACAAAGTCATCTTCAGTGAATACTTCTGGATTAAAAGGAAAAATACCAGTCTTCCTGAATGCATTGACAGCAGTAGCCATACAAGAAGCTTTTAAAAATGCTGGAGTAAAAATTGAAAAAATATCTTTCAATCCTATGGTACACTGAGGATGATCTCTCATCCATTTATTTACCTCAGCAGTATAAAAATTGCTTAATGGCTTCATGTAAGATACATCCAGTGGCTGAATTTTGTGGGTACAGTGTGGGGGAAAGCAGATCATCACAACACCATTAGATTGAGCCAGTTTAATTGCATCAAGGTTCTTAACATGCGTTGCATGGCCATCTAATAGCAACAATACTGGGTTACTCGTACTTGCATTTGAGAAATGAATAAACCGTTCTAGCCACTTTGTAAATACTTTCTCTTCCATCCAGCCACTTCCATTAAACTCAGCCCATGCATCTTGCTGCTTGCCTTCCAAGTATCTTGGATTTTCATTCTTGCGAGGAAATATTAGCATCGGTGGCATATATTTCCCTGAGGCCGAAAAACATATACAGGCAGTCACAGTTGTGCCTCTTTCTGCAGAAACTTTCGAACCAACCTGTCTCTTGCCTTTTAATGCTAACACTTTTGCTTGGCTCTTAGGGTTGCAAGAAACACCTGTCTCATCTACATTGTAGATGTTTTGAGCATCAAAATCATACTGATCATATGCACTTTTCAGTATTTTATAAAATTCATCAATGCTACGTTTGTTAAAGCCACTTGCTCTAGCTGCAGATGTTGGCTCTGGTTTTCTGAGTGAGAGTTGAGGATTTCGTTTGAGAAAACCTTTAAACCAGTCTTCTCCAGCTAACTGAGTATCATTGTTGAAACGATTTGGTATATTTAAATTTTGAGCAAAGGTGTACGCTAGCCTTCGAACTTCCAATTGGGTGAAACCATGCAATCTTGCCTCATTCTCTAAAATTTTGTCGCACATATACTTTTCCTGCTCTGCAGTAAAAACAGACTTGTACCCTAAAGCTAAAATTATTACATAAAAATACATTTAACCTCAAAATATTGATCGACGTTTTTATAGCGTACTCACCTGGTTTATAAGCAAAATCGTCTAAAACTTGTGTTTTTGATATCTTAATAAATTTTCTTCGCAATGTTTCTCGAGGAATCTTGAATTTTTCGGATATGGATCCTATTGTTTTCCCTTTCGCTAAAGCGTCTAATGCACTTTTTAAATCTTCGGCAGACCATGACTGCCTGCTCGTTACCTTTTTATAGTTACGCACCATTAATATTTGCTATCACCTACACTTAAAATTAACTAAATTACTTAACAATAAGTAGGTACGTAGGTAGGTACCTATAGCATTTGATACATCCTATTTTATTTTATTTATGTGCGCCTGCATATAGGCTACCGCAACCGAGCCGATATACCCATATCACCTCATGAAAATACACCCATTCCGCCCCAAAGGTAATTTTTATTTAAAACAGTTACAATAATTTTATTCTTAAAGGGTAATATGAAAATAGATCATCAATTTGAAGTTAGATAATTAAACATTTAGAAAGAATAGTTTTTAGCCTTCAGTATATTATTTTTCATAATTTTTTTATTCGTTGAAAATCCTTAAAGTTATTTCTTTTACGGCCTGAATTTTCATCGTAAAATATCTTAGTTTTTTAATTGATTGGATCACTATTTTTTATTAATAAAAACTACTTTATCTTTTAATATGCAATAAACAAAAGTATAGCAATTAACATATCATTATTTTTGAAATATTGCAAATACCCATATTCCCCGAATACCCATCTCGCCCCGGTCTCCCCTATTTAAGTTTAGCTGATTATAGTATTGTGCAGTAATCTGTAACTATTTGATTAAATATTAAAACATACATTGTTATTATCCCATGAAGCCATACGTGGTTGAACCCTTGGCTTGAATAAAGACTTATACCATACTTCTATACTATTCATATATTTTGTGGGGGGGCGGTGGGGGGCCATGAAAAAATGTGTGGGGGGTCGGTGGGGGGGCTGTGGGGGGTCGGTGGGGGGCTGTGGGGGATTTTGAGAAAAACTACAATATGTCAAAATAAGCAAGAAAATAACGGATTTTTACCTTATTTTGTGGGGGGTTGGTGGGGGGGCGGTGGGGGGAAAATGGGGGACTGTGGGGGGGCGGTAAGGGGTTTGTGTGGAATGCCCCACTGAGTTAACTATATAATATTGGAAGATATATATATAGTACTGTACATATATATGTCACATGTGAAGTCAAATAATCGAGCACATCTTAGCACTTGGGAGGAACTGGACAGGGTACCCCCTTCACGCTTTCAGGGGCCGTACCATATAACTTTTTTTTGCTTCACAGGCCTATGTTATAACATAGGCCGATGTACAGAAAAATAGTTATATGGTACGCATCCAGAGTCTTAGGTGGAACATACGGAAGCGTCTAAGCGCCATCTGCTTGCGAAGTCGGAAGCATGCATATTTTTCCGTAAACAATGCACAAAACGATCGTGTAGTAGTATCCATGCTATGTACTAACAACGCACGTTGTGCTCAACCATGAAAGTTGGCTTGTTATAAATTTACGAGAATCGGACCTTAAAATAATAAATTAAAGTAGTTTTTAACATTTACGATTAAGGTTTGTACCACTGTTGACTAAAAAAAGCTAATTTAAGTGTAATTATATGTGCAATAAGTATTATAGATTATGTTCAAATGTTTTAGGGTCATTTTCTGATGCCTTACTCTATCATTTAATAAATTAATCAATTACAACATTTAATGGTAATTACACAAATCTAATGTAAATTCATATAAAAATTATTTTTTTTAATAGTTAAAATTTCATTTGTTTTTGATTTTAAAAATGAACCCACTTATTGTGGGGAAAATAAAAAAATACTTTGTAAAAGGATACTCTTATAAGCTAATTATTACTTACAGGCACATTCATAACTTTATCAGCCATACTTAGTTGTACTGTCTTAATTTTCACAGACATCTACAATAAAACATTAATATTTCAGTAATTTATGCTGCTTTTAACATTTCTTGGTTTTTTACGAAATTTACCTTTTCTTAATTAGCAGCAAGTCTCAGCGATCAAACATCAATAACGCATAATAAGCACCAGGATACGTCTTCAGAAAATGTGAACAACCACTAAAATATTTGAAAATAACCTATAAAACTTGGTTGCATGTATAATTACACTCAAATGAGCTTTTTTCAGTCGACAGTGATACAAACCTTAATCGCAAATGTAAAAAAGTACTTTATTTTATTATTATTTTAAGGTCCAATTCTCGTAAATTTATAACAAGCAAACTTTCATGGTTGAGCACAACGTGCGTTGTTAGTACATAGCATGGATACTACTACACGATCGTTTTGTGCATTGTTTACAGAAAAATATGCATGTTTCCGACTTCGCAAGCAGATGGCGCTTAGACGCTTCCGTAGGAACAACGGATTTAGGTGAACTACAGTGTTACCCCGAGCAGACGCACCATTTGGATAGACTATATATACTATATACATTATATTCTCGCAGGCTCTTCATACCTTTAACGGCTGTAATACGAAAATTCCTGCTTTGATCTATGACATGGGATACAAGTACTTACTTATAATTGAATTTCCTACAACATTTACGCTTTATATCTTACTATAATATGTTTAACTTTTAACATATCCAAAGATATCTATGAACTACGTGGATTTCATGCCACTGGCGTCCCCCTATGGTACAAGCACTGGCCATGAGCTGAAGGTACCACTTGCTATTCTCACAGCAAATTCGCTCCGTGCAACACTTTGAAACAGTGCCCCCAACGGGAAAAGTTGTTTATACTTACCTACTCACATGTATTTTTTATGGAAAAACTTTTTTTCTGCATGAAGAAGTTAAAAACTTACTGTTGGCTTGAAACTTGTTTACAACACTAAAAAAACTTAATTTAGTTATAAGGGATCCGTTAATTTCATGAGAGGTTATGTTATTCTTAAGAGTAAATACCGCACTAGTGCCGTTTTTACCCATGCAGGCAGTGCTGTTTCCGATTGCTGCACATTTTTTTATTTAAAACAGCTCAGAAAAAAACTGCGTATGTTCACTAGGAACCAAGCATGGTGTAAAAAAATACATAAGGTGGGCTCTTCAGCCAATCAGGAGGCTTGAAACAAGCGACCTTCCATATTGGATTTTCCACTAATGAGCGTAGAGAGCGCGTTGTTCAACTACTGCTACACATAAACAAGAGTACAGGGTAAAAAATTTCCTCGATAAATAATATGTTTGAAATTTTTTAGGTGTACTGGTTTATGTATAAATATAATTCTATATGATGATCTGATTATTTGTAAAATACACAATGCATAAAGTTTATTAAATATTTTAATAAACAAATTTTACAATTTTTTTTTTCTTTTCATGAGAATTATAACATCAGAAGTCAGTTTTTTTTGTTCATCTCTGGCAATCTAATTTACGTTTATCGTACGTACAAAGCTTTCAATTGAATACTGCTTCTCGAGGTGAGTTGTATTTAATTTTAGCAATAAAGTGTAAGTAGTTAAATAACGTGCTCTCTACGCTCATTGGTGGAAAATCCAATATGAAAGGTCACTTGTTCCAAGCCTCCTGGTTGGCTGATCAGTTCAGGGGCTGAAGAGCCCACCTTATGTATTTTTTACACCATGGAACCAAGTTCCCAATCCCTTAAACACAATTGGCTTCGAAACTTTAGCAGTATAGTACTAAATTTAGCTTTAAACTTATACCCCTCTTTACTCAAAATCCAATTATATAGCTAGTTTTTTTTAAGTAGGTAAAAACCGAAGGTTTTAAATGCCATGTGTTTGTGATTTGAAATTAAATAAATTTATACGTATTTAATTGTAAATGTAACAAAAAAAGTACCAGTAATGTCTAGCAATAGAAAAAAATTCATGAAAAGTACATTACAAGAAATGACCAAAAGATATAAAATCTGAGCAACTCTTTACAAACGAACATTCTGAAACCCTGAGTTTTTTTCCGTAAATATATGTTTAAAAAAACAGGCCAATATGAGTTACTTTTTGAATGAGTGTATTAATAAATCATCCATTTCTGAATATTTTTAATCATAAGAACTTAAAACTGACTTAGTACGCAATTTAAACTCTAACAACTTATAGTTAACAGTTTGTTATAATACGTAAATTTTCGTTGGTTGCAGAAAACCATGGAAATTGAACCCCAATGTGTTCTACTGACGCACTATTTGGAAGAAAGTCAAGAAACGATCAGCGCTTGTGGAATACTCATAGCACAAAATTGGGTACTTACGAATGGTTCACTTCTTAAATCTTACTACCACGAGCCAGCTGGTCGTATTATGGGAGATTATCTCATCAAAAAAAGCGGAATTAATCCGGGAATCTTGGTAGTTGTGCCTGAAGCAACAGCTCAAGCATGTAAATTAAAAATTTATTATTCGTCCATCACGGAAAGGTAATACATTTCTAAAGTGATTTCTTCATTTCCTGTATCTTTATTAAATGGCATGATTTTTAAAATTTTTTTTAAAAATAATAATAATATTAATAAAAAATATATGTGGGTCATTCTACTGAAAAAACGGGCTATTCTGTGCCCGAGTCAATTACAACATCGTGTATGGGATTTGAAATTTTTTTTTATGTAATCTAAAAATATTTTCTGCTGAAAGGACAACAAAATTCCAATTAAAAAAAGTATTGCTCTAGTTTAAGATACAAAGAACAGGCTAAATTAGCGTTATGGGCTCGGGTCTCATTCGAAAATTTGCAGTTTTTATGATTCAGACGCCTAGAAGCAAAATATAGATTTTTCAGTTTGTTAAAACTGGCCTTTTAGAGGATAGGCGGCTTTGAACAGAAGGAAGAAGTAAGGGTGGCCGGAGTCGTCTTTGAAGGTATCGATCAATGGTCGAGACCGAACCGCAGTAAGCACCCTGTGCTAGAGACTCTAGGCGTGGAGAGGTAGTGCAGTTCTGCTGGAATTCCTTTTCACCACTGGAGTTGGTGTCACTGGTGGGTAGTTGGGTGACGATTCACGATTGTCGAGAAGGAGTCCATAACCAGTACATTTGTCTCCTGGACGGAAACAAAGCCCCACGTCAAGCGCCAAATTGTTAAAAGCGGCCTTTTGGGGCTTTGAACAGCAAAGGGAGTCGGGGTGGTCGAAAATCCTCTCCGAGGATGTCGAATTGGCTATAGAGATGAATCAACGATGAGAGCGTTGAATGAGAGGATTAGAACGCTGGAGCTGGTGCCGCTGGTGGGTGATTATGGGCAGTGACTCACAGCAGTCAAGAGTATCCCATTGTTAGTATATTTGTCAGGGTCTCACAGTGATTGGGCAACAATGCCACGTAATGCAGACAATGATGGCGAGAGTGGCTGAAGTAAGACTCGACAATGGTAGTTTACCTAAATCCGTCGTTTCACCTAATGCCATTGTAGCGGAGTGGGGGTACCCTGTCCAATTCCCTCCAAGTGAGAAGGTGTGTTCGGTCATTTGGCTACTTATGTACATATATTTGTTGTATTATATATATACACAGATGAGATATATAGATGGTATCTCATATATACATATAATTTGACAAGCCCAGCAGCAGCTGACACGATTTAAACTGCAGATGGTGAATCACTGATCGGGCTATGATGCATTATTTTTACTTGTATGCACATAATGTACTGCATTTGTTCGGATTCTGTAGCTGCGTCAACGGGTATGAATTGTTTTTTCCCTCCTTCTTGACATTCTTCTAGTAATCTAGTTTCAAAGTCCAGGATTGATTTTCCAGTTAACATGTGAAAGTGGGTGTACATGAAGTACTTATGAAACAGGCATGGTCACGTCGACAAAATCTCGTCCATGAGAGGGATTTTACTTATATTATTGAGGAACGATCGTTGAAGTGGATAAGATTTGGTGAAGGCTGATAGATATTCATCTAAAGCAACTGTATCCGTATAGTCTAAATCAGTATCAATCTTAAGTAATTTTAGACGATGTTCTTCAGCTGTCGTTTGATCCTCGCCGTCACAATAATAAGTCGGCTGAAATTTTGGACAACCGCCTTTTAAAGAATTCAGCTTCTTCCGTTTGCTGATATGGACTGTACTTGGTGTTAACACGTTCATCAAAGCATTTTGTTGGTGCGGTCTATTCATGTTATTATTTCGATTTTTTAATTTCTGTAACATGACTTCGATTCCATTGCCAATTCGTTCCCCGTTTTCCCAACGATCCTCGAATACATGAGGATACGAATCTCGAAGTTGAAAGGCAACATTTCTGAAATCACTCTCTTTAGGATATTTACTGATCATTCTCATTTCCGCGACTGTTGCATTTACAACTTCTTAACACATTTTTTTTTTAGATTGACATTTTGCAAGTTCTCTTTTTTATTTAAAATGTTTAGCGTAGCGGTTTCAAGTAAATGCCACGGAACACGAAATTTTTCAAAAGAAGACGCTGGAATCTGAACTGGTAGTGGGGATGGGGTGCACTGTGTTTCATTATTGTGATTCGAAACAGAAGACCCTGCGGTGATCCTTATTTGATTTTCTGATTGTGAACATACTGGACTCCATTTTTCGTTATCTTTCAAAAGTATTAATGTCTCCTTTTCCAGCTCCACCAAAATTTCGCTGTCATCAACCGGCGTTCCATCGCTTTTCAAAACAATTGTTGTTCCATTGATTTTTAATTTAATACTTACTTCCGTGATCAGATAATGCAGAGGATCATGTTGATCAACTATTTTTACTAAACATTTATTGTTTCGACAACATGACCACACTTTGAATATCATCTGGAAAAAAAGTAAATAATGTATTTAATTAAACAGTACGTATAAAGTTCCCTCTTAATAAAATCATACGTTAAAACAACAAAATATAAACTTTAAACTAGCGTACAATAAAAACATTTAAATCATCGTACAATAATTTTTTTTCGTCCCTCAGGCAAAGTGCTTTGCGTTCTAGGGAATACTTAGTGACCACGGGCGGTGAGGAATATTTCGGACTTTCAGGCGCAAAATTTATTCCCGCCCTAGGGCGCAAAATAGGACTTCGCGCTAAACAGCACTTTGCGCCCTTGATAGAACAAACATCGTTGTCAACTCAAACACAAAAATCCGACAACCGCACTCTTCTGGCGATCAAACTGTACTTTGCAACCTAAAGCCGAACTATTAATTTCCCTGCCTTTTTGGAACCTTTATATGTTTACTGTAATCTCTATAAAAAAATCAGGGTTTGCTACACCAGCGCCATCCAACCGGGGCCACCCTATACGATCCTTTGGACCGAAAGATAGCTCGAGCAGCAATGCCACTCTTGTTACCGAAATTAATGTTTAATGTTGTCAAAATTTAACAAGCGCTTGTGTAGCCTATACTTCTTATTACCATACAAAAAATCGTAACGATCACAAAATATGATCGCCAAGGTGCAAATATATGACAAGTAAAGTAATTACGGTACATGCATATGAATACTTACTATTCTTATATGTCGATATCTACCGGTTCTTATGGCATTAAAAAAATCTGATGTGAGCGAATAAGGCATTCTGTAATTGGCTCTGCAGAAGTCAATGTGGAGTAGGGAAATAAGCCATAACGTTCAACAGTAGTATTGCAATCAGAGTACTGTAAAATCTCGTAAATTTCCAATTCCGGGATGAGAACTATTTCATGAGTATTGCCGAAAAAATAAATATCGTGCTTGTTGCTACATATAAATATATATTCTATTTTACATACGATAATATTTCCATATTCACTCTTTCCAACTGTGATCCGAGATCATTTAGTATAACGTACACCGCGATAAACAGCATCACTCGTATAATATCCAATGTTACGTGAAAACTCATACTTTGCAATTATGTCATATTTTTTTGAATCAAAGCTCTCGGAATTGTACGAATAAATATATTTATATTCAATGTTATTTGCGTAAGACCCATCGATACTTCTCTGCGATAATTCGTGTTTTTCGGCCATTGTTAAAGTAAGGTGCTTAAAATTTTTCAAATGTCGAATTAAAATTTTGAAAAACGTGTGTTTACTTTTGCATCTTAATGTCCACGTGTGTTTTGGTGGTCCAAAAATTAGTATTAACTCAGCGTAATGTAGAAGAAACTCGTGTTTAGGTCTCAGGACAGTTTCCGGAAAACAATTTTTTCTTAAATAAATGTACCAACGTATTGTATCATTTAGTATTGCGATTTGACTTTCTGATAAAGCTGGTGCGCAAAGTAAACTGCATAATTTTTTTAAGTTTAAAACCATCTGCCACACTCCGTCAGAAAAATCTTTTACCAAATCGGCGATTGCCGCCGGAAAAATTGTTATCAATTTTTTCATTTGACTGGCAGAACCAGTTAACTTTTGTTTTTGTTTATTTTTATTTCCGGAATTAACAAATCGTTTTTTGTGACATATTTGACATTATTTAATCGATAATTAAGGAAACGAATATCAAACCATTCATTTTTTATGAAATAGCTGATTGCGAGATACAAATCGAACTGCATAATTCCTTCAAATACGTCATGAGCTAAGCAAGGAGGTAATCCAGGATTACAAACATGAAAATAATTTAAATTATTAAGGGGCGAGTTTCTTTTAATTCCTTTTACTATTTTTCCGGTACCCTCAGCCTCAATAACGCACTCGTTGTAATCTTCAACCGAACGAAGACTTTTACGGCACAAAGGATTATTTCGAAATTCTTCAGCAGTAATATCGCAATAATGGCAGAAGTGCAGTACGTTACTAAATTTTTCGGTAAATCCACCTATTTGGTGACTGCCCAAATTATCACCCAGCACGGCAACAACTCCGCCCTTAAAGTTTTTAATATTTCCGTTGTTCTCTATATTTATTCCATTACTTTCGAGATATTTAAAATCTAATACAATTTTACCCAAGAATTGATTCCACCCAAATACACATACATCTTTTTCTTTGCAAAGTGCAACTAATTTAATACATTTTGTTTTGGAAGGTAAATGTGGTGGGATGTTTAATAGCATTAAATATACAGTGACAATTTTAAATTTACCACGTGATGAGCCCAAAGGGTTGCACACTTCAAAGGCGTCGACGTATAACCCAATTTTCAATGTTTTTTTTCGAGAAAAAAATGTGCTGCCTTTAACGATGGTTCCGTCTAAAATATCAGAGTATACATTTCCATGACAAGACGCATCACAAGACGCATAGGCAAATATTGGGATTATGCCTCTACCACGTGACCTCAGTATATATATGACTAATATAGAGGAGAAATAACCCAGGTCTTATGGGAGGAATCTTGTTTTCATTTTTTTTTCGCACTTAAAAAGATATTGAGCTTTAAAAGGTTGTTAATTCCATGTTACTGACATTATAAGAGTTACGTAGTTATTTTTTTCCTTTGGTGAATTCGTTCATGAAGGTTGAAACAGCGTTTTGAACGTATACGGAGTGCCGTTTAACCCTACTTTGAGCTGTTTGTTTACCTCTGAGCATCAGTAGCAGTGGCGCAGCAGCAGCAGCAGCTGAAACAAACAGCTCGAAGTAGGGTTAAACGGTACTCCGTATACGTTCAAAACGCTGTTTCAACCTTCATGAACGAATTCACCAAAGGAAAAAAATAACTATGTAACTCTTATAATGTCAGTAACATGGAATTAACAACCTTTTAAAGCTCAATATCTTTTTAAGTGCGAAAAAAAATAAAAACAAGATTCCTCCCATAAGACCTGTGTTATTCCTCCTTTATATTAGTCATATATATACTGAGGTCACGTGGTAGAGGCATAATCCCAATATTCTCATCTCGTAACAGTACCTCTAAAGTATGTAATATGGGAACGTATGCGTAGTCACAAAAACTATCTTCACCTGTAGCGTTTGTTCACTTTATCATAACAGGTGCAACATAGCCACACATTTTTTTAAATAACTCATTTCTCATGTAAGTATTTCTTAAAATACTACTTTTGGGATTTAATAAATAATTAAATGGTTGTACGTTACTTTTAAATATGGATGTTACCTGTGACTGTGAATCTTCAGTAAGATCAGACTTCATAAGCGAGTTGAGGAAATTGTTCGACAAGTTGGTAAGTGCTTTGTACAAGTTTGTCATTACAAATTGCACAAGTGGTTCTGTTCCAAAGTATGTGGTAGATAATTGTGACGCTAATTCAACGATCGATTTGTGGACGTCATCTAAAGGTACATGTCGACCACCAACCTCATTTACTAGTCTGACATGTAAGTTGTCTTGTGTAGCAATTTCATTAGGAATGAACGTACCAATAATGTTTTCATCGGAACGTAAGTCTATCAATGGATCAAGCAATGAATTATTATCTGACTGTCGATACTTGTGGTACCGATAAATGTGAACCCTATACGCGTTTTGAGAAATAAAATTTGTTTTTGTTCGACACAAGTGGCAACTCAACCTTTTCCGGTTCTTGTTACACTCAGACTTATGTCACAATAATATCTTTATATTTTTACACGAAAAAGTACAATTTTCGTTTTTACAACAATAATGGCGTATAGCAGAATCTTTATGAAATCGCAGTAAGTGCTGTTTGAAACTCGACTAATTTTTACATTTTACTGTACAGTTAGTGTGCATGCATTTTATTTGTATACGCCTATCGTTACCGTGATTTTTTTGATGTTTATTGTAATCGACAATACTCATGAATCCTGATAAACAATTTTCACATTTGAACATCATGGCAGTTATTTAGGATTACATGTGAAGAATAAAGAAAGGTTCCGGACAACTGTTTGAAGCACGCCAGGGCACCACAACAATTTCAATGTTTGTGTATAAAGTACGACATCTTATCTAAAATCAATATTAATAATTGACATTAATCGCACTGTAGACTCCTAAATGTTATTTTAGTTGGAGTAATTAATAGAATTAATAATTATTTACGAGTAGTTTTCATTTACATCAATAGATTTATCGTAATGGGAGGAATATGCATGACAAATGTAAATGTATTGAACTATCAACATGATTTATGTATCGTAAGTACTCGTCAAATGGAGTCACCTTTAACTATAATATTAGTGAAATAAAAAAATCAGAGTACATGGATACTGGAACTAAAATATTGTAGTGAGTACTTCATGGGTAATAATAGTGATATGAGTATATTCTCAAAAATAAAAAAAAAATAAAAAAAAATAAAAACCAACTGACAGATTTACATAAACATGTAGACGTAAGGTTGTCTATTATTAAACAATTTCAGTTTTTTCCCCACTTCGATAACACAAGAAGGAGATTGTTTAACTCTATTTAATTATTTGGAAAACTATAAATATTTACCCTGAATTTTTAAGCAATCAGGCTTATTTAAATATTACTATAAGTTGTTTCAATTTTTTTAGCTCAAAAGGAGCACATTGAGAAAATTAAATTTTGGCTTACGAAAGCTTCTAAAGACAAAATAACAGACACGATATGGGGCAAACACATATTCAGATTTAATTTACATGTGTTTGATTATAGTAGTTCGTTTACCCTTGTACTTAATTTAAATGAAAATAAATCATTACCTTTGCTGTAGAAGAAAATTCAAGAATCAGCTATGATGTATCTTTTATTGTTCATTAGTTTTCCAAAATTTTTGTTACTTTTTCAAAAGCATCGTTCTTTTGATTTTTTTTGATACTTGCTTAGTACGTAGTATGTGTTAGTCGATCATCATGGTAACTGCATTAACCAGATATAAAATAACTTGGATATCTATAAGTATTACAAGATGATTACGAACTAGTTTATACTGGTTAATTTGTTTTAAAAAATTTGCAATTACCTGCACAGTGCGACAAAAGTACTAATAATCTGATAAAAAAGATGGAGTTTTTCCTTTTTGTTGACTATGCCACATTATAGCTATTGGACTAAAACCATGACAGCTAGCTAAAACAGTAAAAATCAATAAGTACGTATTGTGTGAGGCAGCATATGAACAAATATGATCCAAAACATAGTTCATGTCATATAGCACAATTTTCGTAGCCTAATGGGAAAAACCGAGAAAACATCATGAATTTAATCAACATTGAATCAACCTAATAATCAGATTTCGGTTTTCGTGTAGTATCAATGTTTGTTTTCAAAAGTATATTAAAGCCTTATGAACAATCCATAACCTCACTTTGAAACACACCAGTTTATAACAACTTATATGTGATAGTACAAAAAAAAAATTACTTACCCAACACGATAAACAATTGATTTGAAACAGAGACTTGGCTTAGCTAGTGCACCATTAAAAGAAGCCTTCCACTGGAAAATGAGAGATGAACTCCCTCGTGTCTTCGCCTTTGACGCAGTCCATCTTTTTTTCGTGAAGAATGCGCGGTTACATTGTGCAACACACAACTACTATATACACTGTACTACTTTTACGACACGAAACGTAAATTTACTATTGCAAGGTGTCACAGTTACTACGTCACTTGTAAAATATAATTACAACCTCATATGTAAATCAACTGCATTTAATATGGGTCGCATTTATTTCCAATATTAAATGTTGTAAAATTACAAAAATTTTGCAAAATTTACTAAATTTTTGTAATTTTACTTATTCAGTGGTATTGGTACATGGTTTCATATAGTGAATTTTTACAGTTCCCTGGTAAATTTACAAAAATTTTTTAGAACGAAGTTCTTTATGTCGCGTTACTCGGGGGGCTGGAATTTTAAAACCGACAGATTTTTTTTTTTTTTGAATCAGAAATCCCTTCCTCTCAAGTTTTTCCCCTCACCCCGTCCCCCCTCACCAAGTGTTCTCTACACACTTCCCCTCTCCCCACTATATATATATATATCTGTCAACCGTGCCGTGTTACTCTTCTGCACACCTTTGCCCACCATTCTCCCTCACACTCCCAATTTTATTTTCTCACAATAATTTTTATTTCACTTTGAATTTTTTTCTTTTAC
Organism: Copidosoma floridanum; assembly: GCF_036245765.1. Classification (NCBI taxonomy): domain Eukaryota; kingdom Metazoa; phylum Arthropoda; class Insecta; order Hymenoptera; family Encyrtidae; genus Copidosoma; species Copidosoma floridanum. Next base: position 17,059,464 of record NW_028321898.1, on the reverse strand, counting down.
AATTCTAAAAAAAAAAAAAAAAAAAAAAAAAAAAAACATTTTCCAATAAAGAGTTTTGAACCCTCGACCTTCTGCATGTGAGTCCTGTACCTTACCCACTCTGCTACGAGCGCTGCCGGCTATGGTAATTCGATTTCTTGTACTTATCGTGTGGTTCGTAACTATAACATTCCATTTTTTAATGTATTCACTGATAATACATTCAATTATGAATTTGTTTTATAAATTGTGTATTTGTTTTCTAAATAATTCATCTATATAAAAAAAAAAAAAAAAAAAAAAAAAAAAAAATTTAATTAGCATCAATATGGTTATGTAGATTAAACATAATAAGGCGCGTTATTACGCATTAAATATTTGTATTTTATGCATTTGATGCATAAAATACCGACCGATTTTTATTAAACCTGAGGTTTTTGTTGGCATTACAGTAATGCTAATAATTACTGTTATAAATAAATTATTTTATAAATAAATTATTAAAATAAACATATACGATAGAGTTGCACAACGTATCAATGGTTTTTAAGATTTTGAATTCGACTAACTAATTATGTTACAAAGTCACATAATTATATAAATAAAAAAAAAAAAAAAGGGGAATGAAAAAAAAAAGATTAAATATGAAAATAAGAAAGAAATTAAATAAAGGAAATACAAAAAAATGAAAAAAAATGTAATAAGATGAAATATGAAAAAAAAAAAAACAAGAAATGGAAAAAAAAAATAAAACAAGAAATAAAGAAAAAAATGAAAAAAAATGTAATAAAATAAAATATGAAAAAAAAAACAAGAAATACAAAAAAAAATAAAACAAGAAATAAAGAAAAAAAACAAGAAATAAAGAAAAAAAAAAAAAATAAAATAAAAAAAAAAAACAACAAACCAGGGGGGATAAATGGGTCATGGGACCCACGGTAAGAACGAAGTTCTTTAAACATGAGATGAGTATAGACACAATTTCTCAGGTAACAAGGGGGTCGCCAGACCCACAGGAAGAACGAAGCTCTGTAAACGTTAGTACTGCATTCATGTTGTTTACTAAAACAAACACTTGAAAAACGAATAAAAAAAAATAAAAAAATAAAATAGTTTACTACTCACGATGGTTGAACTTCGTGAGTACTGTATTTATGCACGACGTTCTCACGAAGTTCAACCATCGTGAGTAGTAAACTTTTTTTTTTTTTATTTTTTTTTATTCGTTTTTCAAGTGTTTGTTTTAGTAAACAACATGAATGCAGTACTAACGTTTACAGAGCTTCGTTCTTCCTGTGGGTCTGGCGACCCCCTTGTTACCTGAGAAATTGTGTCTATACTCATCTCATGTTTAAAGAACTTCGTTCTTACCGTGGGTCCCATGACCCATTTATCCCCCCTGGTTTGTTGTTTTTTTTTTTTATTTTATTTTTTTTTTTTTTCTTTATTTCTTGTTTTTTACTGTGTGGTTAAAATTTATGAATTGCGTCCTGAGACCTGAAAGATTCGTCTTGATGATAACGGAGCAGTCACTTGGGTTAAGCTGCTCTGTTCAAAAGAGCCGACGCGCAGGGGCTAGGGCGAGAGTATTCGTTTTCCTGATACCAGTGTAATCGCTAAGGATAACCTGCTTTGTGTGCAGCACACTTGACCTGCTGGCAAATGATATGAATCATTTCCTTGTGGTAGTGCCAGACTTGGGATCTTGGTCACTTGGTGAAACAAACGACATCATGCTCTTTTCATCAAACTGAACCTGGTGCCAGGGGGGGGGTGAGGGTTATTTTCATGGTGATGATCCAGTCCAGTCACTTAGGCTAGTGTACTCCGTTCAGCAATCGACCCCTCCACCATCATCCGTTGTAGTAATGCTGAGTTTTGTTGTTTTTTTTAATGAAGACAACAAAAGAGATAGTATATATTATAGTGACTATGAAATAACGAAAAAACAACTTTACTTTTCCGGTCTTTTCATCTGATTTTATTTAAAATCAGTGATATAGAACTTGCTGAAAAATGCGAAAAAATCAAAATTCTTGTTTTTACTACTCAATCATTCTATAACTATCTATTTGCCTCTTTCGATATCACTGAAGTTTGCAATTGACTTAATCACGCAATCAACATTCAGTTGTCATATCTCACTCATTGTGCTTTGTTTACCTTGTGTTACAAATATATTTTGGAGGCTATAAACATTATTTATATTTATTGTAACTGGACAAGCTCTATAAATATTTACTTGTAGTGGTTTAGAATATTAAATATATACAGGGCATGAGTGTAATGATAAGGGAAGACGTTATTTTTATGTAGTACAGTCAACTATCAGCTGCTATGCTATAGCACTCCCTAATTTTTCTGGTGATAGTGCAATCACTAAAAAAAACAACAATTGCTTTTTTGGAATAAAGTAAATGATTATTTTTTCATGGATGATGTGTATAATATACCAAGTACAGCTGATAAAGGATGTGGATATTACTCTGCTTGTAATAAGCTTTGACATACAAATCCAGCAGATGATCTTTTGAATAACAGAAAATATCAGCAACATTTTCCTTTATAATCTATACCTTGCAGAGAGTAAGCATACATCGCTTAAAACTTATTGTTTTTCATTTAAAAAAATATACTCGGTCCAAGATATCTGTAATGTTGAAAGTACAAATATTGTATGTTCTATAGTGGTGGTAGGAAATAAATCAAATCTTGTAGATTCTATTTTAGCAGAGCAAGACATTCAATACTTTACATTATTTCAATACATTTACACAATTATAAAAATATTATGGCATTACAATTAGAGTTACATACAAATTATCTACCTTTTCTTTCATGGGTATTTCATCGGAGACAAGCATTTTGGCATTAAAACTGTTTATTAATAATTTTCTCTATTTTATTATAATTTTCTGTTGACTTAGAACCCCTACGCATTCTAACATCTTTCGTGACAGATACTTGCATCGAATTAAAGTAAAATAATTAATCAGTCCAGTTAAAAAGATTTAAAAGATATTTAAATGACATTTAATTGCGGTTCAACCAATACAGTTATGGTATTTTAAATAATATTCTACCTATAATCGCTTGAATCCCATGCAACTAATCTCCAATGACCCAATGTGCTTACTTGTAAACAATTTTGTTTATTCCCTACATAAAAAAAATTCCAAGCAGGTAATCCCCAATGACCCAAAGCGCTTGCTTGCCTGCACTTTATCAATATTATATAGCAAGATACTTCTGAGCTAAAAAAAAATTTTAGACATGTTCGTTTAAAAACCGTTTGCCTTTAAAAAAGTTTCACTTGCGATTCAAAAAAGATTTAAAAAGTATTCAAATGAAATTCTATTGCGATTCAACCACCATTCAATCGTGATTTGAATCTTGAATCTAAAGCAATTTTTACGTGCTCCAGTGGGTAATACAAATCCACTATCAGATATGTAATAAGACAATTTTTATTATAATATTAAATTTAGCAGCCTTATAAGCAGTGCTCCCCAAGTAGGTAATCCCCAATGACCCAAAGCGCTTGCTTGCCTGCACTTTTTGTTTAATTAACTAAAACAAAATCCCAACACTGAGCGACCCAATTCTTTGAATCAAAGAAAATTTCTCTACCCTCATTCCGTTAAATATTTTCTTATGAGTAAAAAAATATAAGTTAATTGAAAATAATATTTTATTAAATTAAAATTTTCTTTTTTTAATTACGAATTTCTCATTTAGTTGTACGAAATTTTTTTTTGGATCGACTAAATTTGTTTGAATTAAAAGAAAATATTTAACGGAATGAGGGTAAAGAAATTTTCTTTGATTCAAAGAATTGGGTCGCTCAGTGAAGCCAGTAATCTCCATGGATTCAATAGAATACATACCTACATTTATTATTCCGCATGTCACGTAAAATGTCATATGTATAGTGCGTAGATAGGCATTCAATTTGATATCGGTGAATATGAAAATTAATCAAAATAAAGGAAATCTCACCATACTATAAAGAAGGCTGAACCTATGTAACTATAATGACTCTGCACACTTACAAGCTCTTTTTCATAAATTGAGAAAAAATAGAACGTGAGTACAATGTATGCCAACTTTAGAATAAAATTTAATCAACGACAACATACATCAGTAAAGGTTAAGCTTGGGTACATACTATCAAAATATGTAAGTTTTTGTGAAATACGGTTTAATAGTGTATTAGCTCCAATGGATGAGCTCTTTATTTTGGACTCGAAGGTTGTGAGTTCAAGACCCTCGAAGTCACTATTTTTTTTTTTTTTTTTTTTCATATTTCGTATTTAAATACATTAAGATATTTATTTCATAATGAATCATTAATTATAGGAAAGCTTGCATGTATAAAGGTAACTCCAATAATCCAATACGCTTGGTCCGCACATATATTTCCGCACAAAGCGGTCCGCGCTTTTATACATTAAATAAATTTACTTATTATTAATATTATAATAAAAAAAATAATTGTAATAATGAAAATTGAAAAGCATTATACAGTTATAATATAATATTCGACCTGTTTACAATAAGTAATAAAAGCGAACAATAAGCACTCCAAATTACTTTAAATCAGACTCAAAATATTAAAGACTTAGTCAATAAATACTAGCGCTGCTAAGCGAGCGCTTCGGATCACTTGGCATTAAATTACGCTCTCAAAATGTAAAACACTTAGCAAATAAACAAAAGTGCACACACCCTGGTAAAAATCAGAACCGGAAACAGAATTTCTGGCCTGTATATTTTGGCCAGATTGTAGTCTACATATGTTTATAATTTCTGGCCAAAATTTATTCCCCTAAATTGTGGCCAAAATATGCCCAAATTATGAAGATCAAATCGACTGAATGATAACATTTTTTATGTTCTATACTTGGCCAAAAATTGGCCAAAATTTGATTTGTGCTTACATAAGTATGTGTTTTAGGTCTCTCGAGTCTTTAAAGGCTTGCGAGTTCGGTATTGTACGTTTCAGTAATTAAAAAGATTTAATTTTTTCTTCGTTGATACTTGTAAAAAACATAATAAATTGATATATGCTGTAAAGTAAAAAAAAAAAAAAAATTATTTAAAAAATGAATAAAAAACTAACCTGTAGAGGTTATGCATGCACGTATGTGCTTTTTTTATATATAAATTTTTTTTATTTGTACTGGAAAAATAGATTTAAAAAAACGAGTAAAAAAATTTCGTACAAAAAAAATGTTAATGAAAAACGTTTAAAATTATTAAATATTTTTCTTATTAGGTTCCTTACTTTATTCATAAATAATGGCCAAAATGTGAGAATATTATCAACATTTTTTCTGGACAGAAAAAATGTTACATTATTGCCCAAAAAAATGTTACATTTATATCCGATTTCTAGCCAAGACTTATGCACAAATTTGGGCGATAAATGATAGTTTCTGGCCAATTTCTGGCCAAATTATCGTCATGATTTCCACCAAGGCAAGCGAGCATTCTGAGTTATTGGAATCAAACTGTCGAAATGTTGAGTACTTAATAAATAAGTAAAAGCGCGGTCAAGCGGACGCTTTGGGATACTAGGGATTACATGCTGGAGATGTTCGGTTGGATAAGATTAGATTAGATTGAACTTTATTGAGGCCTTGTGGCTGTGTCATATCTGGCCCTCCAGTAAAATACTTATTTACTTTAAAAAAAAAAAACAAAAAAAAAACGAGTGGACCAATAAGCGCAACAGGTTACTGGGTATTAGCTGCTTCAAATTTTGTTTATTTATTAAATATTTATTAAAAATTTTACGCAACATATGGAATAATAAATGTAGGTATGTCATCCCATTGAATCCGTGGAGATTACTGGCTTGGGATTTTGTTTTAGTTAATTAAACAAAAAGTGCAGGCAAGCAAGCGCTTTGGGTCATTAGGGATTACCTGCTCGTAAAAATTGCTTTAGATTCAAGATTCAAATCACGATTGAATGGTGGTTGAATCGCAATAGAATTTCATTTGAATACTTTTTAAATCTTTTTTGAATCGCAAGTGAAACTTTTTTAAAGGCCAACGGTTTTTAAACAAACATGTCTAAAATTTTTTTTTAGCTCAGAAGTATCTTGCTATATAATATTGATAAAGTGCAGGCAAGCAAGCGCTTTGGGTCATTGGGAATTACCTGCTTGGGATTTTTTTTATGTAGGGAATAAACAAAATTGTTTACAAGTAAGCACATTGGGTCATTGGAGATTAGTTGCATGGGATTTAAGCGATTATAGGTAGAATATTATTTAAAATAACATAACTGTATTGGTTGAACCGCAATCAAACGTCATTTGGAGTTAGCTTTTATGCATGCAAGCTTTCCTATAATTAATTATTCATCGTGAAATAAATATCTTAATGTATTTAAATACAAAATATGAAAGAAAAAAAAAAAAAAGAAAAATAGTGACTTCGAGAGTCTCGAACTCACAACCTTCGGGTCCAAAATAAAGTGCTCATTAAATTGAGCTATCTTTCTTTTTTTTTTTTGAAAATAGTTTTTTTTATTCATGGTTTTACATAAAGTACTTACAAGGCGTGAAAAAAACATTTGGAAAAACGCCTAACATTACCCTTGCACGCCGGAAGGTGTACATTTTATACAGAATGGCTTATTATGCTCTCGCTGTAATTAATTATTGTTATTGTTTCGGTTTACATTTATATTGTTTTACTTGGTCGCAGCCAAGGTTTTACTTAATATTGTTGTTTTGCTAGAAAATATAAAAAACTAGTGGTGCTTATTTCGCTTCGTTTTGTACATAAAGGACTTATAACTAATTAACAAGTTAACAAGCAAGTAGAAGTAAGAGAAATAATAACAGTAGGAGAAGAGAAAAAGGTTTTTTTTTTTTTTTTTTTTTTTAGTTTTCATTCTTATAATAATTAAAGTTTTTCAAAATATCTATATTTATTTTATTTTGGAGATGTTCGTTGAGTAACTTAGGTTTCTTTTATTAATATTATTTGGGTCATACATACATCGATTCTCGGTATTTTTGCCATTTCATATAGTCCTTTATTACTAATTCTTTTTGTATAGTTACTTTTTGCAGTTCTGTACGCTTTTAAGCTGACCCGCAGGCATTTTCTTTTGAAAAATTTTAATTTCTCCATTATGCTTGCGCTGATGTTAAACCAACTTGGGCATGAATAAGTCAATATTGGTCGGATGATACATTGGTAGGAGATTATTTTGGCTCTATTGCATAAATATGGTGAGTAAAAGAGTTTGTGAAGCGATTGGAATACTACCTTTGCTCTTTCGATTTGAATGTTTACATGGTTTGCGAAGTGAAGTCTGTCATCTAAGTGAATACCTAGGTATTTCACTATTCTTTTATGTGGGATAAATACATTGTCTATTTGATCTTTTATTTTGAAGTTTTTCCAATTCTTTTTTATTGAATCTGAGGCGCCCATTAGTTTATCCCTAAATAGTATCGTTTCGCATTTTTTCGCATTAGTATCTAGAAGCCAATTGTTGTAAAAAGTTTTTATTTTATTGTATTTATCTTGGATCATTTCATTTACTTTTTTAACGCTTTTATCCATGGAATAAATGATCAGATCGTCTGCAAAGGCTATGCCGTAGAGGTTATTTTCTTTGTTTATGCCGAAGATATTAAGTACACTTGCATTAAAGATATTGAATAGTAAGGGTGAGTTAATTGTGCCCTGTTGTAATCCTTTAGTTATGATGAATGTTTTTTGTGATGTGTTGTTATTGATATTTACTTTGAAACTTCTTTTATTTATCATGTTTCTTATTAGTTTTAACATATAAGTAGGAAATTTGCTTTTTATTAGCTTGAATATAAGTCCTGCTAGCCAGACTGAGTCGAACGCTTTTTTTAAATCTATTAGACAAGCGCCTACTATTTTTTTTTTGTTAAGATGCCAGTTAATGTCCGCTAGCAGTTTGTTTATTGCATGTGTAGTGGAATGTTTATTTTTAAAACCAAATTGTGCATCTGGAATTAGATTTTTTTCCTTTACTATTTTTTGGATCGAATTATTTATTATTCTTTCGAATATTTTACTTATGGCTGGTAGCATACTAATTGGTCTTATGTTTTCTATGGTTATCGGCTCGCTTTGTTATTTTTTTAGAATTATTAGTTTAGCCAATTTCCACGTTTCTGGATAGTAACCATTGTTTAATGCGTTATTAAATATTATCGTGTAATCATTAATTATATATTCTGGTAGGTGTTTTATAATTAGGTTCGGTATACTGTCCCAGCCCGCTGAGACTTTATTACTCATTTTAGCTATCATTTTTAAAATTGCGCGCGTATTCGTAAAGTCGATGCCAGCTTCTGCTACGTTTGTGGGGCTCGTTGCCTTATTCGAGTTACTGAAATAGGTTATGTTGTAAGTTTGTTGTATTTGTCGTGTTAGTTTTTCAACTTCCTTATTCACTATGTTTCTTAGTGGCGTGTACTGATTATTATCCGTATTTATGTTTTTCAGCTGTGAGCCGATGATGTCTGGCATAATTTTGGTGTTTGTTACTTTTATCTGGTCTTTTTCGTTTTTCTGCAAGGAAAGGTTGCTGGTATCGATGCCATTCAGTTTCTTCAGTTCAGTTTCCTGAATCAGAAAGTGATCGATATTGTTGTTGTTTTTTTTTCTGAAAATCTTGTTAAGGGGCGGGAAAAAATTTGCCGTGTCCTTATAATCTATGGTTTTTTATAGTATCTCTCCAGTGTGCTTTAGATATTGCTGATAGTTCGTGTTGTATTTTTAATTTTATTATTTTCATTTCGTTTTTTAAGTCAAGTGTTAACATTATATTATTATAGTCTGTCTTATTTATTAAGGGGGCTCCAGCAGGAGGAGTTAGGAGGTCACAGGTAGCTTAATTGATAGATAAAAACATGCTGATTCCAACGGTGTCCTTATTTACCCCTCTAACCCTGGAAAATTTTGAGATATTTGCTCTCAAAGTTCGTACATTATACATAGCCTCTCATAGAGCAACGTGAAAACATCGGTATTTTCTAACAATAATTGAGGAGTTACATGTTAGGACTGTAACTGTTTTATAGAAAAACATCTCAGCTTTCAGATGGTACCTTCAAAAATATAGGTAAGCCTGGAAATATTTGAGATATTTTGTAAAGTATTGATCAAGTCATTGAATTAGCAGGGTCATGACGGGATGCCATCTTGCTGTTTGTAAGGCGCGCGCTTTTGAATATTTCAGAATTACACTGCATGTACTTACATAAGTTTCATGTCATTTGTAACTCTTTTTTAATCGTGTTCTCCTATGGATTACTTACACTTGTTTTTTTTTAAATAAAATAGAACATTGAAAAATTTTAACTGCAATTACTTTTTATTTTATCAAAAATTGCGTCAATAATTTTTTTATTTGAAGTAACTCTTACTTTATTATTTACACTCATAGATAATAATGAGGTGATGCCATTTGTAGGATCTTTTTTATGTGCATCTACTAATACTTCTATTGATATCGATTCTTTGGCCATTTTATAAATTATCTTATCATTAATAATACCTTTTAATAATATTAATTTTTGTTTGTTATCATCAATTACTTTTTTATTTCTTTTTTGCTGTTGCAAAATCATTTCAGCATCCTGCAAGTCTTGATGACTCTGATCTTACAGTGATGTGTGATTTCTTTCATTTTTTATAACACAAAAAAACTAATTCTAAATAAAACGCTCTGTATGTGACAAAAGCTGCTGTTTGTTTACCATAGGTACGGACACATCATATATATAGATGATGGTGCTCGCTTATGTATACACGTATATATAGATATATACTCACAGAAGTGATACCAACTAACCGAATAGTTTTCGGGTTGGTACCAGTGCTCGCTGGAGCCCCCTTAATCTGTGTATACGTGATTGTAGTTTATGTTTTAGTTTGTATAGCTTATCAAGTTTGGGTGATTGAAATTTTTCTAAAGAGTCAGCTTTCTTATATTTTGGTATTGTTTTTGAAATTGTTTCATTGATAATCCTTTGGCTTAGATTAATAAAGTCAGCTATCTCCTCGTTTGTTAAGTTCCTGTTATCAGGTTTTTTGAGAGAGTAGTCTTTACTTAATTGTTTTTGAAATTTTTTCCAGTTAGTTTTTTTGTATAAGTAGGAGATAGGTTTATTGTTATCTATTTCTAAGTGATAATTATCAGGTAATTTTATGGTGGCTAGGGTGGCCCTATGGTCACTGTCTATATTTATGGTTGTTAGTAGTGGTTTGTCTGCTTTGAGTCTTGTGTCTGTGAACATCAAATCAAGATATGCATCAGAAAGAGGAAAGGTAGCACATTCTGGGTTTATTATGTTAAGTTTGTAAATTATGCTGTTGTCATCAACCCAGCTCTTTAGATTGTTACCACGGTAGTTCGTTTTATTATCACCAAAGTGAGGATGCCTAGCATTTAAATCTCCTGCCAATACATATAAGTTGTTGGTTTCGTTGAGTCTTAGATCACTAAAGAGAGATGACAAGTCTGCGCTGATTTTGTTTCTGTTGGTGCTGGATGCATATGCACTTATGATATAGAGTTTTTGCTTGTTTGATAAAGTTAGTCTGACTATTGTCAATTCTAGTAGATCCAATTTTTTGCTTAGGTGTATTAGTTCCACTTCATATTTCTCTTTTATCATAATTGCAGTGCCTCCACCTCCATTCACAATCCTGTCATTTCTGTATATTTTATAATTCTTAAAATTAGGTTTAAGGGACGGAACCAGTTTTGTTTCACATAAACATATGATATCCGGATCATAATTTTTAATCACTTTTTGAACTTCAAGTCTTTTATAATTCGTTTTAAGTGAGTTTATATTTGCTTCTATAATTTTTATTTTCCCTGAATCTAGTATTACTGTTCCTCTGTTGTTAGTTATTCTGCTTCCATATGCTGCCATTCAATCTCCAGATGGGCAGCTAACAGTTCTATCCTTTGTGCGTTGTATTCAGTTTGTATCAAGATGTTGTCAATCCTGGTGTTTATTTTAGCCGTGCAGTCTAGTATGAGTTTATTCATATTGCGTTGGAATTCATCGAGTAGTGTTGTTGTGTTCTTGTTTGCTTCCCTTATTATCTCCGTAATTGGATTGCCTCCGTCGTTCTGCATGTTTCCCTGGCTGTCTCGTTGTTGTTGTAGTTGCTGCTGCATTTGTGGGTGTGCATATTGGCTCAATTGGTTTCTTTGGTGTAAATATGTTGATGCTGCTGCTGCATAACTCTTAATTACAGGCGCTGTTGAGGTCTTGTTGGTCTTTTTATTATTTTTTATCTGGCTTTGTTCCTTATATTTGGTACATTCTTTGAACGATGCTGGGTGACCCGATTGGCCACAGTTCGCACATTTTAACACTGACTTATCTGCGTTATTCTCCAAGGTGCATTTCCCAGGGCCATGAGGATCGGCGCATTTGACACACCGATAACTCATTGAGCAATTTGTAGCTACATGCCCAAACCTTTGACAGTTTTTGCATTGGGGGGGGGTCCTTTTTTCTTTAAGGGTTCCCATTTGATGGCCTGGTATAGCAGGTGTTTCATGTTTGTCAGATTTTCAGTTTTGCTATCTGCTGTTACTTGTATCATAAAAATCTTGGATCTTTTATCTCTAGTATTAAGTGTTGTTAATTTTGTTATGTTAACTTCGTTTACTTGTTTTTTTTTGAATTCCTCTTCTATCTCTTTTTCACTGGTCTCTTTGCTGAGTCCTTTTAGGACTAACGTTTTCATTTTAGCGTTTTTTGGAGTGAAGGTAAAAAAAGGGATTTTGCACTCTTTGAGAATCGTGGTGATCTCAGTGTGCTGTGTCTCATTAGATGGCCTTATGCTGCATTTTTTTTTGTCTGTATTTTTGATGATGAAGTCGTCACATCTCCTATCTTTCCTGAGGAGTGAGATAAGGTCTCTTGTTGTGTGACCTTCTATTATGATTGGGGGGGCCTTACTTTTGGTAGGAGAGCTCTCTGTCTCTGTGTTAGCGGAGCTGGAGCCCATATCTGCGTTTGCTTTATTTACCTTTGGTTTCTGTTCCTGGCTGCTGGGTACGCTGTCTTTTAGCTTGTTAAGTCTCGTGAAGTTTGGTATATATTCAGTTTTACTAGTAGGGTTTAATATTTTTTGTACAATATTTTTGGTTTTGTTATCCAGGCTGCTCGCTTCAAGAGCCCGAAGTTTGTTTATCCTCTCGTCGCTATTGCTTAGGACGCTTGAATTTCTTTTTTTCGGAGATTCATTGTTAACGGTCGTTGGTGGTTTTCTAACCTGCCCTTCTTGGCTCTTGCCACTCATCCTTGCGGATTTCGCCTCTGTGGAGGAGCTTTCTCCCGGGGATGTTCCCCTTGAAAGCTTTTGGGAGAGATTCATCACGTATTTTTTGGATCACTTGGTCGTTATAATGAGATTAATTTATTGTTCCGTATGTTTCTAATCTCATTATTGCTGGCGCGCGGAAATATGTGTTGTTGCGCGGTCAGCTGTCGTAGTGCTACTCTGAGCTATCATTCTAACCAATTTTGTATGACCAAAACTTCGATATGTTGATAGTATGTACCTAAGCTTAACCTTTACTGATAAATTAATAATGAATGTGGCTGAATCAACATTAATATACAGTTTCATCAAAAATGAAGATTTTTTGATGATACACAATAAAAATGACACTTAATAGATATAAATGAGAAGTTTCATCCAAAAATAATCATCCCCTGCCATGAAAAATTTGCTACGTTACGTTATTAATTTAATTTTAGGGTAAAAAATGGTCTTAGTAAATGGTTACATATTTGCTTAGTACACAGCAGACTGTAAAATTTGTCTTTGGTTTAAGATTTAAATCGTGATTATACCTTCAATGTTTGAATCCCGTCGGCAGCCCCTCTTAATGTACTATTTCCTACGTCGAGGCGTTTTTCGGGACATCTGGACTTTAACTGCGCTCGGTAGAGGAAATAGAATTAGCCACGTAAGTGTCACCTAACCGGGGATAGCAGTCCTTCTGGCCCCAAAATATCTTCGGCAGCGATTGTGCTTATGTCATGAAAACTATAATAATTTTTCATAATTTTCTGATCACCACTGTAAATAAAAATTTGGGTTTTGGGTTGCGGGTTGTGGGAATAATATCTAAGTTGTATCTTTGTGCCCTAGGTGAGAACGATATTAATGAAATGAGGACATCCTTATTTCAAATCAGGGCCTGATCAGTCATCGTGATCAGGTCCTGGTCACGCTTGCAACGCTTGTTTAATCAGGTACTGGTCAGCCAGCATGATTTCATCCTTAGAGCGTCTGGTATATATATATATATATATATATATATATGTGTGTGTTTGCATACTCACATGTGTCTAGCAGACAGCCAAGGTACTGCTCCAAAATAAGTCAAATTTTCATAAATATATGATTAAAAGCAAACTAAGACAACTATAATATAAATAAAAAAAGAATTATTAAGTTGACTACAATTCCTAAAAAATGGACAGCAAAAAAAGAAAGTCTTTGCTTACCAAATATAGAGTCCGTAAGTATAGGTTAACTCAAAAAGTTGGTTCTTGTAGTGATAGCAGTGACAGTGATGATTTTGAAAATAACATCAAAACAAAAAAACCAGATATTTAATTTACTTAATGCACAAAATGCAACTACGTTTACAACCGTTAAAACATCACAGGTCACCAATAACAGTTACAAAGTGTGCAAAAATACGTATTTTGAAGGCAGCTATGGAAATGAAAATAAATATTTTAATCCATCTCATAAGACCCAGTGTAACTTTGACGTTAACCCGGACAATTATTTAGAAAAAACCAAATCTAAAGAATGTTTTAATACTAGTGATAATTCAAACAAAAACACGTTTGAAACAGAAGAAAGTATTGGTGAGTCTGAAAGTTCTGATAGAAGCGATTCACAAATAAACTCTAATTTGCATTCTCAAATTCCGACTAGCAATTATACATACAAAAATGATATCCCCATAAAGGATAATATAAGGATTTGGGCATTGAATAAAAAAATTACTCATAAGGCATTGAATGAGTTGCTGAAAAATATTACTTATTAAAACGATTTTATTGTATATATTATAAAAGTATGGGCATTACTATAAATAATTTTCCTTTATTATAAAAGTATGTGCATTACTATAAATAATTTTCCATGTGTAACAAAACATGTACAAATACTTATATTTATAATAAAGATAAGAAAATAAAAATCATATAGACAAATTAGATGGCTATAACTCAGATGACAAAGATTCATAGATCAAGCAATGCGCATGTGCGGTCAGAATAAGTAAGTATAAAATCATGCTGTCTAACCAGTACCTGGTCAGATAAGCGTTACAAGCGTGATCAGGACCTGATCACTAAAAAGGATAGCGTGATCAGGGACTGATCAGATCCCTAATTCATTTCCTGCTTGGATATTGTTTGCCACGGATGCAAAGTGATATTTTGGGCCCGTGACCACAATTTGTGCTCGCAAATTACTTTAAACCCTAGGACGGAAAAGTGTATTTCAATCTGCAGGGCGCAAACACTCTCCACCTGCGGTAAAAGAAAACGATTTTCCAAACTAAAGAATGTATTTACACAAGATCTACAACGTTTTTTTTCTCGATACTATTGCTCGACAATTGTTCCAACAGCGATTTCTTGGGATGAATCTAACCCAGGAGTTGACCCCCCTTCCCCCGAGACCTGCGGACGACGATGATGTTCCACCTTCAGCCCATCAGCTATGTAATCGACATAGAACGCTAAACATGAAGCCATCGGTGTCTTGATTTTTTATACAATTTTTTACATTACCGTGTCAACCAAAAATGACGGTGCCGCTCAACCAGACTCTTTACGTTATGTCAATAATATCTACTTTATTTTGCAAGCAGTAGGATATTTGTATGTAAAAAATGGTGACTCAGCTTTACGTTATATGTATGTATAATAAAAAAATTTTTCACATGTTCCATTGATATGAAGAAGCTGTTATATTAAAAGTATGCCCATAAATCACCTACATTCATCAGCGCATTAAGAATGAGTGATTCCGTAATTACTACACGCTGTATATGCGTTTCGGAGCGTTCCGACATACTAGGAGCATGTGCGTTCTTTTTTTAGAATGCGATACATATCGATTGATTCATATGGAAACACGAGGAATCGATGCAACTAATGTAGATCGGCAGGTAATGACATTTTTTTGTAAACATTTTTTTATATTATGCAACTTCGGATGCTCGAATAATTAATTACTGTAAAAAACTGTTCCCAAAAATCTGTCATTACCTCCTTGTATAAGGATACGTCTTTTTGTGTGTTTCGGTCAGTTGGTCCGATATTAGTTGAACTCAGTCGATAATTTACCATAAGTTAATCGATATAGCAATAGCACACTTTTTGGAACGGTCCGGATTCCGTAATATTAGCGTCACGCTAGCGCAGATATGAAATTCGCAATCTGTCTCTTTTCACCGGGAGGTAAAAACTCGTTTAGGTTGCAGCGTTCTTTAAAAAATTTTGTGTTCTATTGCCCCGGATTCAAGTCAGTGTTGCTACTTGAACGGTAATTAATTTGTCGTTCGTGATTTTTTTGCGAAAATGAGCGGATCACACGGATCTGTGTATTATGACGGATATGTATTTCAGTACGTCAATGAGTACAAGGCAACGAAGTAAGTATTGTGATTCACGGAAAAAGAATACTCATGAACGGATCAGTCGTTTTGGCCTTCGTGAGATCTATAGCTAGTGTGTATGTATTGTTTATTGTTATGTACAGCTATTGCTTATTGCAGATACTATAGATGTAAAAATGCGACAACAGGATACCCAGCAAAAGGCAAATTTGTCAGGAACCAGGACTTTGTTATTTATGAGACTCATTCCACAGACCCAAAGCAATGCACCCCCGAAGCGTATGATAATGAGAAGTATGAAATAAAAAAGGCTTTAAGGACGAGCTGTTTCGACAATGTCGCCAGCGTAGTTCTAAGAGTATTACGCGTATTTATTACGAGTGTGCTCAAAGGTAATGACGTCGTTCTGGTATATAAACATATACATATATATACATACATATATATATATATATATATATATATATATAATGTGACCGACTAGCCTCTCGAATTTGAATTAATTAATTAATTTATTCTTAATAATGGGTGAAGCGATGTGTGATTAGTGGTCTTTATTATATCTTGTGTTTATAGGTAGAAATATTTTTTGTTCTCATTTTATGTTGATAGCTAACGCTGTACTTGCTACTAATTGTGTTTTAAATAGGTGCACGTAGGGCGGAGAGCAGGTAGATCGCCGCGCGCAGCGCAATGCTTTCGGGCTTCAATGCATGGCCCATCACCGCAAGTTACCAATCGGCGCATAGGAAATGGGTTTCGGCAGCGCCTACCGCAAGCGATCCGACAGCACCATCCAGGCACGGCGAGCGCACGACGACAGGCATTCTTCCGATGGTACTGGCTTGATCGAGACACTTGATTTTTCTGGTGCCAACGGGGAATCCGCCATATATTCATGTCGCGCTTAAATGCACCAAGACATTTAGCTTCAATGCTTGATTTAGAGTAGCTTAAATGCACCGCTATAATTTGCTTCAATGCATCGCGCTAGTTATTATTTCAAACATATTATAATTTTGGCTTAAGATCATATTTGTTATCGCTTAAGCGCTTGCTTTTCTTTTCTTTGCTATTCGCTCACTTTTGTCCGCCTTTGTTTAAATATTACGTTTTGCTTGATGTAGTGACTTCTATGCATTATAGAAAGATGTGCATTGTTGAATTTGCTATAATAAAGCCTTGGTACTTAAACAAAATCCCACCTTGCTTGTTTCTTTGAATTTGGCGTTTTTGCATGCAAGTATCATTTCAGCTTTCGTCGAACGTCTTGGGAAGCATCGGATGGCGGTGGAGCCCTCTCTCGCTGGTTCCAGTTCTGCAATAACGCCAAGGTCGTAAGTACGAGGACGGGAATTTCATATTGTTCCGGGCCTCCTCGATCTATGGCTTAGCCACCGTGACGAGTGCCCGTTCCCCATCCTTTATCCTCCCAAATCATTCAGTGTTACATTCGGCCGAGGAGAAGGATATCCGCACAGTGTGTGCTAGTGTTTTTTTTTTTAGCTCGTAGACGATTTAAAATTACGACACACATCGCTTCATCACGCGCATGTAGAGACATTTTTCTCCCTCGTCATCTCGACTCTCCCTTCCGGGCAAAGTCCCACATTATTTGTTTATTCGTTCTTAAAGAACAGCGTGACGCAAAAGGGAACGTCACAATATATATATTTCTATATAGTTGTAATTATAATTCCATAATGTATTGTGCACCACGTCGTTACTTCTTTCCAAATAACGATGTATGTACATTACGTCAATGACGTATTACTATGCGTGATTTTAAGGAGCTGATTCGAAAATTAGCATCACAACCTTGGCCATTATTAAACAAAAAATAAATCCTTTTGTCTTTCCACTGCCGTTTGTACGTATAATATTATTTATACTATACTGCTTTACGCCTGGCTCTGACTTCGGCTTTTATGCGATATAGCAGGCCGGTATAAGAGGGCGAAAGTTGGGACGGCACTTTGGATTATACATTGTACAATCATACAATTGCCTTAAAAATTGCCACAGGTAATCCCTGTGTGTCATAAAAGATTATTTTACAACTAAGATGCTGAGAGGAAACTGATAATTAATATTTTTCATTAAATAAATAGACAAAACCTTTAAAGAACAAAAGATTTTCTAAAATATTTTATATAACTTCAATTTAAATGTTAGAATAACTGTAACAACTAACGCACCTTACCTCATTGTACCTATTAACATTATGTTAAAAGCATGATGTCGAAAGAAAAGTTAAATGTAATGTTATTAAATGAAGAACAGACGATAAATTCGAAAAATAAAGATTTTTCAAAAAAAATTGTTATAACTTCTATTATTTTAAAATTATTTGGCAAGCAAGTGCCGGCAATTAGTTACCAAAGTATTTATTAATTTTGAACGATAAGTATGTCGGTATGTTTTTAAGCCAGTAAGCGCCGGCAATGCGTAGCCCAACTGTTTTTGAAATATGATAATGAATTAGTTATTTGTCGAGTAAGGGCCAAAAAACAGTATGCCTATACTAGTTTTCAATTTTGTATGATAATTAATTAAATCAATTGTCGAATAACCAAGCGTGAGCAAGAAGTAGCCTCACTGTTTTTCTAATTTTGATAATAATCAAATTATTGTTTGAGCGAGAAAGTGTTGTCAGCGAAAAGCGAGAAGCCTATTCGTTTAGGATTCATGTGTTAATTTTAATGACAAGAGTATGCATCAATTTTTTTTTTTTAATAAAAAAGCTTTTGATTTAATAAATAATATGACTCAGATGTGAAGCCTAAGAATATATTATGAAACTCATGAAACGTAATCGGTGTAGTATGGTAATCCCCAAGTTTGTATTTGGACTGCGCGATGTATACATGGGAAAATTGGCACATAAGGAGTGTGAAGTCACGTTTTGAACAAAAGAAAAAAAAAATTATTAACGTCAATTTTTTTTATCAATATTTTTCAGAAATGTAAAAGGAGCTGCTCTATGTCCGCTAGTAGAAGTGGAATCATCAATGTACCGCCATCGAGCCAACGAGCGAAAAAAGTATTACAATGTCGGGCAGCTCAACAACACAAATACAGTGGATGATCTAGGAGAAAGCTTGATAAAAGATGCCTCTGCTTTGACGTACGTTTTCGGCGAGGACTGGTGTAAAATTGAAACAACAACTGTCAAAGCAGATATGGCGTAATTCATCTGCTGTGGTTTGATCCATTGTTTTGGAAGTTTTTCAAGAAACGCGACTTTTTTTCGATGGCACATTTGATGCCTTACTACATTTAAAGATGGACTACAAAAAAGGACAATTCCTTACAATTATGGCTAAAAGCAATGGAACGGTGCGTGGATTTAAATTATATAATAACTGAAATACGGTCATTAAGAGAGAAAGAGAGAGAGAGAGTGCTCATTACTCCTGAAACATATGTTCTGTAAATAATATAATTCTTTTGCTACAACAAACAATTTTTGGAGACACACTGCAAGTCTGGTGCAAAAAAAATTTTGGCAATTTTTACTCCATATTGTTCCAAATGACTGATTTTGAACAAAAAGATAGGCCAGTTAATTTTAATTGTATTAAAAACATTTTTCAAAATTAATATTTTGTAAATAATTTTTAGGTTGTTCCAGTTGCATGGCCTTTAATGTCTAATAAAACAACTATATCGTACCTGGCAATACTTCAGTCTATTAAGGAGCGGTTTCCTACAATTACACCCATAGAAATCGTCTCAGATTTTAAGACTGCACTCAAAAACGCTCTCGCTTAGGTTTTTCCCGGTGTTTCACAAATCGGCTGCCTGTTCCACAAGGCGCAAGTAAGTGTTAAGCTTCTTTGATCGGAAGCACATGTACGCTATTTTTCCTACTGAGGGCACGCCAGCCTTTCAAAGTTGGAAAACAACTATTTCCTACTATGGGGTGAAATTCCGGCAAGTCCTTTGCGCCCTTGGGTCGCACTTTGCGTTCGTGGGCGGGTAAAGTAATTGT
The DNA here is from genome assembly GCF_036245765.1 of Copidosoma floridanum. Lineage (NCBI taxonomy): Eukaryota > Metazoa > Arthropoda > Insecta > Hymenoptera > Encyrtidae > Copidosoma > Copidosoma floridanum. The sequence continues at coordinate 17,039,798 of NW_028321898.1, read as the reverse complement.
TTCGCATTACTATTCCGATATTGCGTCACTAGGGCACAAAGTAAAATTTGAACTCCCGAAGGACGTGATTGTTATATTTTTGTGCCCAAGACTCGTACATTTTCTTTTAACGAGAGCACAAAGTATAATTTTTCGCCGATAGGTACACTTTAGGCCAGCGAAATCACTTTTCTCCTTGAGCAGAAATTTAATGTACTATGGGCTTGAAGGGTCGACAAAACTTTTCTGCCCGTCAGCGAAAAGTAATTGGAAGAACCCAAATACTATAATATTAACCATACGTGGGCCATTCTACGAAAGCCGGCAAATTGTAATAGTTGAAATGGACAAACGTGTTAAATGGACTTTTAATTGCCAAATTTTTTTTTTCATATTGTCCGTGACCTTAATATTTTTCGGGCTCTGCTGAATCCGCACAAACAAAATTGATACAACGATTATTTTATTTTAGTGTTAATTGCAATTTTGTTAGTTCCCTAAAATGCGTGAAAATGTGTTTTGCGTTAATAACTTTAAGATCACATGCCGCGGAAAAATTAAAAACTCCATATCTTGCTTCCAGGCGTCGTAAAAACTGCAAATTTCGAATGACACACGAGCCCGTAACGCTAATTTAGCTCCATTTTTGCATCTCAAACTAAAGGAATACTTTTTTATGATCTAAATTGTGTTTCACCTTCAACAGTTAACATCCCTCGAATAATTAAAAAGTTTCCAGATCGATATCTCTGTAAACGACGTAGTAATCGATGGGGACATGAAATATGCCGTTTTCGGTAGAATGCCACATATATCCCTAACAATATGCACACTTACTGTAAAAACAAAATGATTCTGGGTATTTCAGGCTGTTTACAAACATGCACGTTCAGAAGGAGTGGCTGTGTCAAGAAATCAAAAGCAAGTCAATCCAGAAAAACACAAACTAATAAAAATGTTAATTGCACTAGCTCTTTTACTATCGCACCGAATAACGGAAGGTTTCAAGTTGATAGATTCAGAAAGATTACACAGATTTCCGACTGACATACAGTTGTCAAAATTTTTTGATTACTTTGCCAGCCAGTGGTTGACTCAAGCAGATAATTTTAGCGTCCACCGGGTGCCCTTCAGAACGAACAACCACGTTGAAGGTTACCACCGATGGCTCGTCACAATGATCGGAATTAGAGGAACGATCCAACAGTTTTTAATAGGTTTACTTACAGTAAATCTTCAAGGAAGAGTAAAACTGCTCCAATCGCTGCATTTTAAAGCTCAAGATATGAGATATCAAAAGCCTTTGAGCGTTCAAAGAATCCAAGATATCGAAGAAGCATGGAAAAAATGAGATAAGGGTGAATACGAACTTGAACAGTTTCTGGGTGAATTGTCTTTTTTTCCCGAATATGACGAGCTGTTTTTCGAAGGTATGCATAATTATAAAATGTAGTTAAAACTACTATGTGTGCGAATAAAAAATAACGGTTATAAAGCTCAGCCGAATCGGTACCTGTTTAGCGCTTGGCCAAAATGGTACCTTTCTTTTAACACTCGGATAAACTGGAACCCTTCTTAGCGTTTTCTCGAATTAGTAACTCATTTTCCTGTCCCAACTGATGAAATCGTAAATATTGTTAAGGAGCTTGGGGAATGACATAAAAGACGAATTTAAATGAAAATTAAATACATCACAATTGGCGTACTGATACACCGTAACTAAAAATGTGAAGATTACTGGGACTCGTATTTAATATATTATAATTCAAAGTCCTTAATTATTTATTTATTACTTTTTGTTATTTCTTTATTTAAAATACATAGTAATTATCGAAATACAATAAAATATCAGGTTCTACATATTAATCGTACATTATAATAACAATTTTTTTACTATCGTGAAATCAAGACAAATCCACAATTGATGGTTTATTCATAATTTTTTAGGAATAAACACCGAATGCTTGGAAACAACAACAACGTCCGAAGGCCCCATTCACATAATCACAGAGGTCACAGACCACGGTCTAGGAATTAAAGAAGCATCGGAAGTGATATTGGATGCTGACAAAACAAATTATTCTACAGCAAAAACTTTTATTATTAATGCGGATTTCTCTTTGTTTCTTGGCAATGGTGGAAGATACGATGGGTATGTCTTTGAACAAGTTGAAGAAGAGTGGCATCTTACCACATGTTTAACACTAAAAGAAAATCCAGGTGACGAATGTGAATAACATGCAAATACTTCATCCGTATAATTTATAAATTTGTTTTTTAAATAAGTAGTGTTAAAAAGATACATTTCCCACTTTATTATTGTTTTTCTTTCAATTTTTCTATATGTTATAATGAATGGAAATTGAAGTTGTACACCAATTGTTATATGGTATTGCATGTTGCATGATGCATGTTAGTATTGCATGTTGACTATTATTGAAGGTGGGTACATTATTTGTTGCGCACACTGTTGCATACTGTTAAATCATGTAACTCCACATTTTTATGATGTTTAGAACGTAAGTTACTGCAATATTTTGAAACTGTTACACTTTCTGAACAATTTTTTGATAATTTGTGTGATGTGCACAATAATTCAATGATTATTTCAAAATGTGTATTACGTTAAATAAGTTGAGAAATATGTCTTCTAAAATGTTTAACTATGTACGATTCATTTTTTTTAACTATTACGATTTACAGTACATTGCCTACGTACTATTATTTAAATTTTGATGTATATTTTAATATTTTTTAAAGATTATGTATGGGCTGTATTCTTACAATTTGTAATATTTATTTTCATAGCTAATAAATTTTGACAAAAAAACTCATCTATGTGTTTTTAATACAGCCACTTTCATCCCAGAGATGAAATACTTTTGGACGTTTGTTGATTTTTTTAAAAATAGACTGAGTTCAGCCTGCTAAACGGAGTATACACTGGCCTAAGTGACTGAACTGGATCATCACCAGGAAAATAACCCTCACCCCCCCCCCTGGCACCAGGTTCAGTTTGATGAAAAGAGCATGATGTCGTTTGTTTCACCAAGTGACCAAGATCCCAAGTCTGGCACTACCACAAGGAAATGATTCATATCATTTGCCAGCAGGTCAAGTGTGCTGCACACAAAGCAGGTTATCCTTAGCGATTACACTGGTATCAGGAAAACGAATACTCTCGCCCTAGCCCCTGCGCGTCGGCTCTTTTGAACAGAGCAGCTTAACCCAAGTGACTGCTCCGTTATCATCAAGACGAATCTTTCAGGTCTGAGGACGCAATTCATAAATTTTAACCATCATAGCCCGATCAGTGATTCACCATCTGCAGTTTAAATCGCGTCGGCTGCTTCTGGGCTCGTCAAATTATATGTATATATATGAGATACCATCTATATATCTCATCTATGTATATATATAATACAATAAATATATGTACATAAGTATCCAAATGACCGAACACACCTTCTCACTTGGAGGGAACTGGACAGGGTACCCCCACTCCGCTACAGTGGCATTAGGTGAAACGACGGATTTAGGTGAACTACCATGGTCCCTTTTTAACGTGATATTGAACATTGGCGTTTTATTGAAATTAATTAGTGCTCTATCCATTGCTGTAGCATAGCTCTCGTCGAGCGAGCGTGAACCTAATTTTAGCTTATGATCAAATGATCCGGGTAGATGATTTCAAGCGGTCACGCAGTCCTTCTTATATACTATAAGCTACTTTCTTACTTGCAATGTCTGTCAGAAACTAGTAGTTGCCACCTAGCGAGCAGTAGGTGGTACTATCAAGTGCAAAGTTTAAAATTGTAACTGCACGCAACATTTTAAAAATCAAATTTATCTAAATCGATTGAAATGAATGAATAGTTATTTTAATAATTAGTAAGTAATAAAATAACACTTTAGACAGTAACGAGTTTTTTTATATGACATGTAATTTTAAAGTTATTAATACAAACAACACTTTCACATATTTGAGAACACCAAAAAAAATTGCATCCAAGGCTTAGATGCTTTTTAAGTTGCTGGACTGACTCTGAGAAAAGTAATATTCAAACAGAAAATGCTCTCACGAAAGCTCGCCATTAAATTTTCGAATTTCTCTTTGGACGTTATGTATGTATTCTATGGAGGTCGAGGATGTTGTGGAAATTTTTTTCCAACGTTTTCATCCCGATAAGCCAGTGCTACAGTCTTGCAAGTTTGTGAATTCGATCTCCCAAAATAGAAACTAAGAGCCCGTAACGTTAAAGAATGTCACGTATCTTTTCATAGCGTTCGGTTATCGCCTGGGAAGGTGATGGATTAAAACATAGTTGTTTTGTAGATGATATAAGTGAAAGGGTATAGTTTTAATTTTGTTCGGTGCGTCACAGCGTCGGTTTTTCAACGATTTTATAAGAGCCCGTAATGCACCTAGTTTTCTTAAACACAATAATAAGGTTGTCATACAAATTTTAATCCATTAAGATACGCCGATTTCTGTAGAATGACTCATATATATGGGTGATTCTGCTGTAACTGGCTCAAAATGACTTTAAAAATGGACCTAACGGAAAAGTTGTTGAAAAAATTATTTTTTATGATATTTTTATCCTAAGTACCTTCCTCAATGGACCAAAGTGTATGCATACTTCTCAAATTGTTAATAAATGAATTCTGTTGTAATATTGGTGGTGGTAGATCGTGAGAACACCAAAGTTATTGACTTGTACCCGCAGTTGGAGTGTACAAGCTCAATGCTCGCACAGCGAGGATTGATAGGTGCTAAAACTGAAAAGTGACCCTGAACCGAAAGGACCTTTCAACCGTTTATTCGTAAGTTTGATCAATAAAGTAACTTTAAAGGCCATTTTTATGATTAAAATAAAAAGAGCGCCACTTTTTACATAAATATTGACTTTTATAGCAATGTATTTGCCCTTATTACGTGCATCCAAAACAGAGACATTGTCTGAGTCAGTTACGGTGGAATCACCCATACACTTTTACTTACACATGTGAAATTTCTACTAACCGCAATATATACTTGTCCTTTTTCAGTTTTTTACTTAACCCTTACTAGTAGCATAACATATTTTGTAAACACCAAGATGCGTTATTTTTAATACCTTATAGTTTTTGAAATAATACATTGTTTAAGTTATGTAGGGTACTACGATGTTAAAATATTACTTTCAATGATGATACTATTACATTATTTTATTTAAATTATTCGCTGTGTGCACAATGTGGCAAGTGGCAGTAATCGGAACTTCGATACCCAAACCCACTTGCAATACAAAGCTTTAGTTTCTGCTACGTTGTCCACACAGCGAATGTACAATATTTTTAATAACGTTATAAAGTTTTGAAAATAACGGATTAAACTCAGACTAAATTTAAATAACTGATTAATATAATAAAATGTAAATTATTACTCAGCATCCTGAAACAAGAAATAGTTAAGGAGAAAAGTTGTTCGGTTAGAGTAGCTTGGCAGTGTCCACTGCTCAGCAGAACGTTCAGCCAAATATTCTCGCCATGCAGATGGAGCTTTGACACACCTTTTCATGTATCCAATAATCACGATAATTTCCTGCGACCTATATTTTTACTACTTAGAGTAGACAATGGTCTGATGGGATTAGAGGAGGATACAAATATTGAGGAACAAGCCTGGATTGTATTAAGGTAAGTGAAGCATATTTTTCATGAAAGATTTCTTGTTGCTAACCGTTTTATTAATTGCATGATGGGTTGAGACTGATGAAATTTTTTTATAGAGGATTAATTAAAAATTACGATTTGACAAATGTTAAAAATATTTTTAATCTTTATGAAAAGTAAATATTATCGTTATTTGTTTGAAAAAAAATGAGTTTATAATCGAGCTAAAATTGTCATCACTCCTTAATTCTTATCCGCAAGATGCCAGTGCCTGTATTCACTATGCGCCTATGTCACGTGACGCCGTCGAGTGAGAGAAATTGTCCCTCGCTGGAATTGCCAGAATTCACGGAGCCTTATTAGAAAATTTTTTAATAAATTTAAAAACAGATTATTAAAAGTGAATCGACCAAATTAATCAGTAATTTGAGTATATATTGAGCGTATACAGTAATACATTTTGTTTGGTATTGTCATGTGTACTACAAGATTGGAAAAAATAAAAACTTGGTTTGCAACTGTGAGAACACAACATATTTAAGTTCATACACATGCTTGCTTTTGTTTACATTTTGAGAAACGCAAGTACTGCTAACATTTATTCATTTGTCACAACACTGTGTTCAATAAACATAAATACTAATAACAGGTTAGGTTAGCTTTTGCACACTAATATTACATTTCTGTGGATTACTTGTATCCTACAAGCTTTACACAAGTGCAAGAATGTGCATGCACTTATATGTGTTGTGTTATCGCAGTGGCAATCTATGTTTTCATTTATTTCCATGTTGTAGTGCACATTATATCACCGAACAAAATTTATTACTGTACACTCAAATCACTGATTTCTTTGGTTAATTCACTTTTAATAAACTTTTTTTAAATTTATTAGTAAATTTTTCTATGGGGATGGCGACCTAGCAAATTAATGTAAGGTGGCACTACCGGTATTAAAAGACTCTAGCCAATGAGATGTAAAACCGGGTTGCGTTCACAGTAAAAGAACTTTCTGGCAGCCGAGATCACTAGCACCCCTGAACGTTGACTGATTCTAGCGCCATCTAGCGCGATCTCATGTTTTAATTTTAAAACAATTCCTAGGACTTTCGGTTCAATGAACATATCCAAGATCAGTGATTATAAGTCAGCCTCAGCTATCCTCTGGATCTCATTGTGAAAGCCAGTGCATTGGTAAAGCTTAGCTTTGTTCGGCAAACCACTATTGGGTAGATAATTCACATTGTCGAACTTTCTAGAAAATTTAGGATTCTTACTAACTCGTCCTGGGATAAAACACATACAATCTCGATCACAATCTGAACTACACCTGTTCAACCAAGGTGCTAAGGCAGCTCGTGTGAACCCCGAGTATGGCACGCAGACAACATGAAAGTATTGGGCAATGCCTTGCTTAAGTTGCGTATTCACTTGTAAGTGACCCAATTTCTAGTGAGGATAGTATAATCTGGCGAAATTGAGCCTATCACTATGCTACCGTAGCTTCCTTGCATTTTAATTTCATATGTATGCATATACATCAGGTACGTTTTCGTATTTTCTGACGTGCCCTAGTGTATTACAGGCGATGCGTACCAAGGCTAATAAGCACGTCTTGTCATGTGAGCGCCACTAATCATTTGCGTAGGTCCAGCGATTCTAACCCCACCTAACCAGATTTTGTAATCATGCACTTGTCAGACATTCAACATGTCTCATGTGTGGCTCCACGTATCAGATGTACCTCAGCCCAACCAAGAATATTCTTCAGCTATTTCGTATGTGTGCAATGTTTGAGAGAGTACTGACTGATCTATTTTTTTTACATGCAACCGTCTTCACGTTAGATAAGCCCTAGTGCTACCTGACATGTCCATGCATCTTTAGCATATCACAGCATTACCTAAAATTGTCCCTACACATACACGAGCATTTGGTATGCTCGAGTGTGACCTAGTTTATCCCTCACAGAAGGATGCGAGTGTTAGTTAGAACCCACAAACTGTGTCTTCCACCGTAAGACCTTACGTGCTCTAACCCAGCCAGACAACTATTGGGTGTCTGTTTAACCCCCTTTGAATGCGTCCGACAAATACTATCGTACACAAATGGTTGTGAGAATATGCGAGCATAGGTAAATGCATTCAAGGAACACTAGCGTACACGAGCACATCCGAGGAACACTAGCGTATACGAGAATACGTGAACACAGCAGAGGAATACCAGCGTGGGCAAGTGTATGTGAATACATCCGAGGAGTACTAGCTTACGTGAGCACATGCAAGGACTACTAGTATAAACAAGCATGTCTTATAAATACGAGCTTATACAGGAGCATCTAAAAAATAGTAGCTTATATGAGTGCTTTCTAGAAACGCACATCTGAGGAACACTAGAATATGCGAGTGTATGCGAACGCACCAGAGAAATACTAGCGTACACAAGCGTGTCTGAATGTACTGTAGCGTACACGAGGGCACGCTAGCACAACCGAAAGAGCGTTGGTGCTTCCGAAGGCGCGCTCTGGCATTACCGAGCGAGCACCTACTTATCATATCTGAGCGAGCGCTGGCGTACCCAAAGGCGTACTTACTAGTAAGGTAAAAGTACCGATACTGGGACGATTTTTTGTAAAATTTCGTTTAAAAATTCATATAAAATCACATCTAGAAGATAACATGAACATTTAAATTGTTATTGATATATTTTGTGTTCCTACTTATCACACAATTTTTTTATAATTTTATCTTACCAAGAAATAATTATAATTAATAAAAACTTACTACGTAATGTTGTACCTAACGCGAAACACCATTGAAAATGCATGTCCCAATAGTGGTACACGATGTCCCAATGGTGAAACTTACATGTTATTTCAATGGAATCTATGTGTTTCACCAATGGGACATCTAAAATTTGAAGTTATGTTTTAAATTGTGCGTATAATGAAACAGCTATTTTTTTAAACTTTTTTTTTTATTGTAATGCAATTGAAAATAGATGATGAGTTTTATTGATAAAATAAGACACCACTTTGAACATCTGAAATTAATTTATTTCATGACAAAACTCCTAAAAGTTTATTAGTTATTGACTGTTCCACTATTGGGACAGAATCAAAAAGTGCTTCCCAGCATCGGTACTTTTACCTTACGTCCGAACGAGCGAGCGAGGTATTTAGAATTTGTGTACCTATTATATTAGATTAGAGCTGCTTTAATAAACGAATTTGGTCTTTAAAATTCTCAAGGAATGATCAAGTCAGTATTTCACTGCAAAACGATGCAAAAAATCATTTTAATGCAACAAATAGGGCCTTAATTTCTTTCACACCTTATTAATTTGAACTGTAAAAGATTACTGGGTAATTTTAATGATTTGATTCATCAAACTTTTGCAGAATATTTAATTTTTTGACAAATAAGACCTTTTAAACAAATATTCAGTGTGTTCCAGCAAAGTACAACTAAAACATAACTTTTGAATTATTAAGAAAATTTTTTTATCATCGGTTACTAACTATGCCAGGAAGGAGCTGCTCTTCAAAACAAAATTTGTTCTTGAAAATCATCAAGGTATAATAAAATAACATTGACACTGCAAGACAATGCAAAAAGCGTTTTTATACAGCAAATAGGGACAAAAATTCTGAAATACCTTATAAAGTTGAACTATAGAAGTTTACTGGGTATTTTTTAACGATTAGAACTTTTAAATGCTCGCAGAATATTTAATTTTTTTCACGAACAAGACCTTACAAATAAGTATTCATTGTGACCTAGCAAAGTACCGAAAACAGACAGTTTTCAAAGTATAAAGAAAGGCTATTCAGAATTTGTGTACCTATTTCATTTATTGCATTAGATAAGAGCTGCTTTAATAAACAAATTTGCTCTCAAAAATTATCAAGAAATAATCAAGTAACGATTTCACTGCAAAACAATGCAAATCACTTAGAAGCAGGCTTAAACTTTACTTAATACCTTTTGATTTGGAATTCTAAATTTTTATCGTTAAGTAGAGGATCCGACCTATTAATCTCTTGCAGAATATTTAAATGTCTGACCAACAAAACCTTAAGAATACATGTCTTTATTGTCCTAGCAAAGTACCCCTGACAGACATCTTGTTCATTATAAAAAAAATTTTTTTTAATCATTTACCAACTATTTCACAAATGTGCGGCTTTTGAAAACAATACTTGCTCTAAAATATCATAATATTAATCATATATAAGGTATAATCAGGTCAATAACATTAATAAGGTATAATCAGGTACCATTGAAACAATACAACAAATATAAACGAAAATTCTTTATTACCTTACGAATTTAAACTATAAAAGATTACTAGGTAACTTTGATGATTTGATCCATAAAACTCTTGCAGAATATTTAATTTTCTGACAAATAAGACCTTTCAAACTAATATTCATTGTGTCCCAGCAAACTACCGCTAACAAACGATTTTTAAAGTATTAAGACGATCCTTTTATAATAGGTTACTAACTATGTCAGAAAGGAGCTGCTTGTAAAAAAAAAATTTGCTCCTCAAAATCATTAAGGTATAATCAAATAACATTGACACTGCAAGACAAAGCAGAAAAGCATTTTTATGCAGCAAATATGAGCAAAATTCTTTAATACCTTAAAATTTAACTATAAAAGATTACTGAGTAATTTGAATGATTTGATCTATTAAACTCTTGCAGAATATTTAATTTTTTGTCGAATAAGACCTTTCAAACAAATATTCATTTTGTTCCAGCAAAGTACCGCTATTTGTCGACCTTTGAAGTGTTAAGACAATTTTTTAAAACGTGTAATTTTTTTAATGAAAAATAACTTTTTTTGTAATCAAAAAATTATTTGTTTATCACAAGTACTGGTACTAGAACAAATTTATAACAAACTATTTTTGTCATTTCAACAGTTTTTATCCATGTATCGACTCATGAATTCTAGCCCACAGTAATTGGGCTCTGTACTTTTAACAATTTTCAGAATTTTAATCTTTTATAATAGTCATTTATCAAAAATCTTAATCTGCGTAAATAAATAAATTTTGATAACGCTAGGTCATTAATTTAGAGTTTCTGAATTGTAAGTAATCTGATTTAAAGACAGAATCGTAAATACAAATTTAGTGACTAAAATTATGAGTCACAGTAATGGAAAGCTGGATGCTAAGGTAAACGAAACGATAAAGAAATAGATTACAATACAAAAGGAAAATCCATAAACATCATTTATAATTAAATAAACAAGCAAATGACCATTTTCAGATACAACATTGGATAAATTTATATCTTAAAAAAATTAAATTTACACATAGTTGAAAAAATAGGAGAGAAAATGACGTAGCCAGTGTAAGCTGTCGTCTTTGCGAAATGAATGCAACCCTTTCGGAATGTTCATAGCATACACTCAAACTGGCAGGCAAGCTGTACTAACAGAGTATTTACGGTTGAAGTCATTGATTAATTAATTAATTTTTAGTCTAAATGAGAATTCACTATTCGTCCTAATGTAGAAATGGCAGTTTTAACAGGAATTGTATTAAAAGTAGGAAAGCTTGTTTGAAGCGTATTTGCTCAAATAAAAATAATGAAAACAGCATTTGTTGGCCTACAAAAGTTGACCAAATTTAACGAGAAAATATATCTTGTAAAATAAAAAAAATTGTGTTAAAAAAAAATTAAGTTTTCAAACTCTGAAACCTTTTTTCAATAAACTTTGAATTTTTATAACTTTTTATTAGCATAATATTTTTAAAATCTTTTAAAAGATGACTTCTATGACCATTCTTGTTATAATTAACTTTAAATTATATGTTATCTTTTTATCATGCAATTTCAGACGCTTGTAATAATCATTTCATCAAAACCAACTGTGTATTCGAATGTTTTCTAAAAATGTTTAACTGATTTTGAAAACTTCTTATAGGTGTATATTAATTCTCTTTAAATTGTGTATCAGCTTTAAAAAATCTTGTTGGTAAGATCTAAGAAATTACGTTTCCAGCAGTTGTATTCCAGCTTGGTCTTGAAAAGTTATATTGCTTGACGATAAAACTGAATACTTTTGAGTGAAATAAAAACTAAGGCTGGGAGCATTTTTAAAGATTTAACAAGTCCTGTCACAGAAGTAATATAAAAAATAAATAAGTATTTTATGTAAAAAACTTTTTATAAGTGTAAGAATTTTATTATACTTTTTTGAAAGCCTTACTGTTAACTAAAATAGATAGCATACATAAATTCTTAAATTTACTTCTAGTTTACAATACATACATAATTTTTTTAAATTTATTTTATAAACTGAAATTAAACCGATGGAGCTTGAGGATCCTAGCATCGACCAACATTTTTTATTTCCAAACCTAGATGATAAAATACAATCATAAAAATTTTGTTTAGTCAATTACATACAAAATATTAACATGTATTATTTCCATTACTCACCTGGTGATCTACATATTCTTTCGCACTTCAAAACTGATGGATTATTGTACATTCTGTTGTCTGTTCCACAAACTGGATTATACTCAGCTGTTTTCTACGAAAAATAATGAAAATCAACTTAACTGTTATCAAATACTGAACGCATAAAGCACAATGTTGAGGAAACGTTATTTAATCAATTTAACTATACTAAATAATAATTATTTACCGGACATTGAGCATTACATCTTTCATATCCATTGTTAACATTCGATGACAATGTAGTTGGAGCCTGAGTTGGTGGCATTGGATAATAGTTTTCAGATTCTCCCGGAAAAACTATGGAAGCATCCTAAAATTTTTGAAAAAATAATGTGAGTAAACGTTTTTCACGGAAGAAATATATCAAGAAAAGTGTGTACGAGTTTTTAGAAAATCGTTATAAATATGATTTATGTATGACGTAAATTAAATATACGATTTCTTACCTCCTCTGCGCTTGTAAGACAGTTGTTCACTGAAATAGAAAAATAATATAAATTGAGATGAAAATAGTTTTTAAAATTTTAAATTTTAACTGCTCTCTTATTTGAATTACGACACAAAAGTTATAACTTTTTATTCTTGGCATGTTTTATTTAAAGAAAGATAGGTGCGATAAAGTATTAGACTTTCATAATTCTGTACATTAACTTAAACCAACTTAAAAACTGTACTTATAATTTGTACATCGATGCATCGACCAAAAACTTCATAACAAATAACGTATTACGTTCTGTTAAAGAACATCATACATTTCTGTGCTATTGCGAATACTGTATTCTCCGTAGCGGTTTGTTAGGTTCTTAAAAAGAGTAGTCGAAGACATTAGGTTTCAACGAAAAATTATGTGAATCGCTATATTCAAATAAACTGTTGTATGCTTTGTTGTATTCTTACAAAGACAAATTTGTTATAATTATTTAAAATCCACGTTTTTAATAGCAACAACTATCCTGCCTATTTACTTATCATTTTTAACTCTTATTTATTTTTTATTAATAATATTAATGGTGATATTCCGTATTAGAAGATTTTTACGTACTGTTTGTCATTCATACATTAAATGCAAGAAAACTTATAACGAAAACCATGAAAAATTTACTAAATAGTTTTAACTGTATTTCAGGTGCTTTACCAAACTTTCAACGGTTTACATATGATTATAGAATATTTTAAAAAAAAATGTTACTCAAAACCATTGAAGAATCCGTGTTACTGAAGTTGAAAATCTAAATGTATTTAGTAAATCGTTTTAAATCAAACTTTTATTCGAGTTTTCTAAAACTTAATATTAGGATTTTAAAGATAATTATAATTAGATATTCCATTTTGGACTGCAATGAACACAGTTTAATGGGTACGTGACATACAAATAAAATTTGGGAAGTAATAGATATTATGATAAATATATATATATATATATATATATATATATATATATATATATATATATGTCAAAATATTTCAATTTACGGTGCTTAAGACAAAAAAACTACATTTTTGTTGAAACTCAACAAATATTGTATTTAAGATTACTATGATGCCACATATGATAATTAATACCACTCATTTATTTCATTATGTTTCCCATGCTCACTATAATATAGTAAAAAATTAAGTGTAACAAAAAAATTTGTTGTATTACTGAATAGACAAACATAATCAATAAATCTATAGAGCCCTAGCTAAAACTACGTTTGACAGAAAACAGCTGTAATTATATTACATTTCTTTTATTTTTAAAGTATTTGAAAAAAAGTCTTATGTTTGGTTTAATTTTCAGAATTTAAATCAAAGTAAAGAATCAAAAAAATTATTTCTACTCACTGCTCCACCCTATCAACAAAACAGCTACAACCACTTTACTAAACATTGTTAATCCGATGTCAGTTTTTAAGGATTAAAAAGTTCGACGTGTCTTAAAAAGGAAATCGTACATTTACTCAGTGACAATCTGGAAGAATCCAACATATTTTATAGCTCAATTACTATCTTATCTTTTCAATTCAATAAATAATAAATATTGACTCTGTCATTTTGTATTTAAAAACGCTTTAAATGAATTATTTATTGCCAGTTACAATGAAATAAAAATAAGAGTAAAACTATTTGTACTGTAGCAAACAAAAACTATTTCTTCTTCTCTATAACAATGATCTGTTAATTATTTACAGGCTACGATTTATCTAGTAAAATGAGCATATTCAATGAACATTATAACCATTATTTAAGAAGAAAAGAAACTGAAAAAAAAACATTTGATCACCTTACAGTTAATTTCTAACTTTTGTTCAATATCATGAAAATTTTTCCTACTGCATTCATATTTTTATTTTCCAGGTCATAATGTTTATTAAGATATCCAAATTTTTTCAAGCGACTATACGGAGAAAAATCTGCTACGTTTATTCTCGTGGTGCTTTTTAATGCATTGCTTTACAGTGGACCAAAGTATCTTCTAAACTAGGAAACAAGTCATGCAAATGTTAGATTGCAAACGTAAACAATATAATAAATAATATATTGACAGATGAAATATCTAAATATGTAACAAAATGATTTAATTTTACAGTAAATAATGATCAAGTTTCTTTTTGCTAAGAGTATGTTCATATTTCGAAATAAAAAATTGAGAAATCGAAAAAACTAGTAACCTTTAAATATTGCTGTCAGGCACAGTTGCCTGTAAAGTACGTACTATAAGAATCTCATTCAATCAAAGTAAAATTTGATTATTAAAATTGAATGTATGCACGGTAGATTGGCCAAACATTTGTCAAGAACAAGTGGTTTCGTTGATGTACGAGAGTAAAATCTTGTACGCGATAAAATTGAAATTAAAAACTTGGCTTAAATTAACATAGTAGTAGAGTACGATAAATGTATTTTATTAACCCACAAAAGCGCACCCGGTGTACTTCGAAAGCGATATGAAACGTGATCTAAGGAGTAACCTCTGCTTCTTCAACAATCACTCAATTTCAAAATCCATTCATTATGTATACGTCCCAATATAAATAATTTCATAATTGGAAAACTAGGTTGTAAATATTTTTTTATTTTATGTTATCTTTGATTTTTAGTATAGCCTTCATAAGAATTTAGCTGTGGGTAACAATTACGTTACCCCGTAGAGTTAGTTCAGTTAGAAAATAGCTGAAGCCCGACTTTCTTACAGTTGCGCGCAAGTTAAACATTAGTGAAAAAGGCTAGGATCTCAGAAGAAACAGAGAACACGTTGGGATTTGAGATATGTTTTAGGGTAAAGTATGAATGGAAAAAATAGAGGAAGCCTTTATTTTTTTGATTGACAACACATTTAAAAGTGTGTTGAGAAACATAAAAATCAGTACTAAGAGGTCCAGCCACTCCCCAAAATTGAATCTCATTAAGACCAGATGGGCTGATTCCATGACGCATGGCTTATAATATTCAGTAGTATATATGTATTGATAAGTAAATTCTCATATTTGAACAGAAAAGATGTAGCTAGTTTTCATAAGAAAAATACATCAGGTTGTTGTTTTTTTTAAACAAAATATTTGTGCAGCGTTCTCTGTGACTCCCAGAGTATAAACATGAGCGAAGCCACAGCTGTATTGCTATGGAGAAAAAAAATATTCTACTTAATAATACCGCACGAACGTAAGTAAAAGTAATAAAAATAATTGGAAATTTCCGTGTTGTTCTCTACATGTTGAGAATCAAAACAAAAAAAATACACTTATCAGTTTCATGATCGAAGTACAGTTTAACATGCATACAAAATAATATTGCACCACAGTAATAATTATTTCAAGATGAAAAATTCTTAATGTGACAGGTGCTGAATTTTTTCTTAATAGACTAGAAAAATCAAGAGTTTGACAAAAAAAATAACTCTGTTAAAAAAGTATTACTTACTTATTACTAGAAAAGTACAGTTTATCATCTTATGAGCTGATCTTACCAAATTTAGTTATTCTTAGATCGTTTGTAGCGAAGCTGAGGATAACAAACGATTTTAGGCTTTTTTATTCACAGCCATGGTTGTCAGTAATTAATTACAGATTAACATTAATTAATAATTTTGCATTAACTACAGCATAAAATTTAATTCGAACGAGAGCCATTAACTTCTGTTTTTCCGACTTCGGGCGTTTTTTAGGGTCGGGTGTGCCCTTGGTAGAAAAAATAGGATTCGCTACATAAGCCCCAGAGACGATGGCACTTATCCGATGAAAACTACTATTAAATTTTATCCATTTGTATAAATTATTAGATTGTATAGGTCTTCATTTGCAGGTTAAACGAATTTAAGAGTTATCTTGCTTCTTCACGCAGTTGTAGAGCCAAAACTATTTTATTAAATTTTGTTTTGTTTTAATTACAAGAATTTTTTTACATTTAACTGAATAATAACGTCACTACTGGAAATCAGTTGGAAAAAACAAAATGTTCTACTCATACCAGTTATAGATCACAATACAATACAACTTTTTTGTACTTTACATATTTTGGTATGCACAGAAGATAATCTATAGGATACGCACCAGGTGCGAACCCTATTTTTCCTACCGAGTGCACACCTGACCCTCAAAAACGCCCGAGGTACGGAAAAACTATTTTCAATAGCTAAAAAACAATTGTGTAGCGTTAATCTTTCTTACATGTCATTTACAAACAATAAATTTATCCACTTGTCTTATCCTGTATTGTTTTTTCATGTCTCCTATGACAACTATTTATGATTTGATGGTTGCTCTATCTCATCAAATGATCCGTAATTCAAAGAAAAGAAAAAAAAATCGGATTTTGTGTTGCTTTATAAGAAAATTTCTTATTTCATTCATTGAAACATTATGTATTCATATAAAGCATATGAAATATAGAACATATTAACACCTTAAAAACTATAGGTCACAGATACTATTTTTTTGTATTATTAACAAAAGCGTAAAAAAAATATGTGTAGTGATGCGATATTTTTTAATAAATCACTTCTAAATTTTTTTTATTGGATATTAAGATACACAATAGAACTTTTGAAAACAACGTTCAATGGTGGTACTGTCATATTTTGTATTTATTTAAACAAAAAAAAAAAAAACGAAACTACGTTTCGGCTATTTGGACAACGCCCTAGCCCTCATCAGGTACAAAAATCTCTCTTAGGAAAGGGTTGGTCCAAACGGCCAAATCGTTGTTTTGTTTTTCAAATAAATACAAAATATGACAGTACAACCAATTGGACATTGTTTTCAATCATTTACCAACTGTCATTTGACGTCTTATTTAATCCTTAACAGTACAATTTTGTACGCATTATCTGCTCTCGGTTCTCATACTCTCATCAACGGCTCTAGTTCATGTCTGAGTCATTTTACAAAAATTCATTAATATTTTTTTTAGATTGTTTAAAAATAATCTTTTTTTTTTTTTTTTAACTTTTTTTTAGGCTCGACAATATTCCCATTATTTTTTTTAAGGATTATTTTGCATACAATCTTGTCAAGAAATCGAATCTAAATATTTTTTCTAATGGATTCTATTGTAATTTTCATTAAAAATTTTTTTAGTTAAGCTTCGTTCACCGCAAATTTCCTCTCGTAGTATAGTCTTGCGCACTAGTAGTTTTTACGCAATTCTAACATACGATAAGTAAAAAGTGCCTGAGTCTTGAGATAAATCAATTACATAATCAAATCATCTATAACGTACCTGCTCTTGCAGCACAAATACGTAAGACGCAAGACTTGCAACTTGCACAAAAATTAAATAAGACTTACGGTAAGTACAGTGAGCAATGAAATCTAATTTATACATTAAGATTACTCCATAAGGTTAAAATATGTCTTTACATGTAGTTCACTGCAAAACCACTTTACTAACATAAAATAATAACACATGCTGACTTAAATTGATTGAATGTACGATTGAACTGAATGATAAGTCTTATGTCATTCTTGTGCAAACATTTTACGCACTTGCCTAAATCAAAATCTTTGTTTACTTTTGGTGCAAACTGGCGGGCGTTGCGTAAATTTAATAATGCTCTCAACGTTACTTTCGACTTATTCTCACGAATCTTTTATTCTTTCCTTAACTGTCTTTTCACTTTGCTAAGCCAAACTTATGTATGAAAACTGTATAAACATTTTTTGAAATTCTCAGTGATATTCCAAAAAACATTAATTACCATTATTATTGCTTGGTATGTTTTAATGTAAGATAAAGAACTAAAGGTAAGATAACGTAAAATTTTAAGTTAAAAATGTAAATAACGCTTATTTCATTAAAACTCCCGTTATTAGGTAACTAGAGAAAATATATGGGAGAAAAAGATTTCCCTAAATCGCGGAAAAAGGGTGTCACCCTCACTGACACCCGTGTTCAAAATTTTTTTCCCAAAGTACATCACACTACGAGTAAAATGAGCCCAAAGGTGCACCTCAAAAAAAGTTTTTTTTATTTAAATGGTGGACAAGAACAGGATATTTTTTGTGGATTTATTCATATACGATATTTCTATAGATAAACTGGAGTAGACTATAATGGGCGAAAAGTGGAAGTGGGAACAAATGACTTTGGTGGTAAACGGCTGAATGATATAGTCTAGCTGGTTAGAGTAAAGAGGAATAGTATATTGGAGTACAGAGGAATATTACCTACAAGTTTGCAAAGGCTTCGATTTACGAACCGAAACGAAATAAGGTTCGTAAAGAAGCCCTTTCAAGCGAGTTTTGTGTACTATTTTTTTCCGCCTGAGAACCCAAAATCAAGCGGTAAAGGGACTATTTTGCAGTTGGAAAGTGGAAAAATAAGTTTTAAAATTTTGTGCTGCTAAGACACACTGAGAAAAGTGGTGTTAAAAAAAGTATTATAAGTATACTAAAAATTACTATATTTTTCAGGAAAGCTTCGACATACTCATCTGATGACGCAAATTATTACGTTTAAAATAATTTTTACTATGTTTTAAACAATTTTTATTATGTAGTAGCTCTACAAAAATTATTCCACAGTATAATAAAAATTACTATGTCTAACATAGTAAAAATTGTGATAGTATAATTTTTGCTATAAAACATAGTAAATTTTATTTTAATCGTTTTAAAATGTCCCACATTCAGAAGTAGAATTTGTTATGTGACATAGTAAAATTTCTCATTCCACTGAATTGCCATTCAGTATAGTAAAAATTACTGTTCGAAAGTATACCCGAGCAGAAATGAAATGAGGACATCCTTATTTCAAATCAGGGCCTGATCAGTCATCGTGATCAGGTCCTGGTCACGCTTGTAACGCTTATCTAATCAGGTACTGGTCAGCCAGCATGATTTCATCCTTAGAGCGTCTGGTATATATACATATATATATATATATATATATATATATGTGTGTGTATGCATACTCACATATGTCTAGCAGAAAACCAAGGTACTGCTCCAAAATAAGTCAAATTTTTATAAATATATGATTAAAAGCAAACTAAGATAACTATAATATAAATAAAAAAAGAATTATTAAGTTGACTACAATTCCTAAAAAATGGACAGCAAAAAAAGAAAGGCTTTGCTTACCAAATATAGAGTCCGTAAGTATAGGTTAACTCAAAAATTTGGTTCTTGTAGTGATAGCAGTGACAGTGATAATTTTGAAAATAACATCAAAACAAAAAAACCAGATACTTAATTTACTTAATGCACAAAATGCAACTACGTTTACAACCGTTAAAACATCACAGGTCACCAATAACAGTTACAAAGTGTGCAAAAATACGTATTTTGAAGGCAGCTATGAAAATGAAAATAAATATTTTTATCCATCTCATAAGACCCAATGTAACTTTGACGTTAACCCGGACAATTATTTAGAAAAAAACCAAATCTAAAAAATGTTATAATACAGGTGATAATTCAAACAAAAACACGTTTGAAACAGAAGAAAGTATTGGTGGGTCTGAAAGTTCTGATAGTAGCGATTCACAAATAAACTCTAATTTGCATTCTCAAATTCCGACTAGCAGTTATACATACAAATACTTATATTTATAATAAAGATAAGAAAATAAAAATCATGTATTCAAATTAGATGGTTATAACTTAGATGACAAAGATTCATAGATCAAGCAATGCGCATGTGCGGTCAGAATAAGTAAGGATAAAATCATGCTGTCTGACCAGTACCTGGTCAGATAAGCGTTACAAGCGTGATCAGGACCTGATCACTAAAAAGGATAGCGTGATCAGAGACTGATCAGATCCCTAATTCATTTCCTGCTCGGGATAATGTTGTATGATGTCTATAGGTATACACACCTATTGAGTGGTTCAAATTTGAGGTTATACGAATGTAAATATTAAGAAAATCAACGTTTTTGATTTATAAGGTTAAAAAATTTATACACGCAGACAATCAATATTAAATCGACTAATTATCCGTTGTCAACACTGTGGTCTACAGGAAACCCTTTGATTTTTAACTTTATTGTGTGTATGATAAACAGTACCTATTCCCACATGTACTTTATCCATACGCGCGAGGACATAATGTCCCGTGGTCTTAGTGGTTGCGGAGCTTGATTCGGAAGCCGAAGGATGAAGGTTCAAATCCCAGTCGCTGCAGATCTTTTTTAAAATATTAAAATTGTATATTACATCAATTATATATTACAATTGTGTATTACATCAATATCATTTTGTACTCTGTGAAAAAATATCTATGTACATATAACTTATATATATATATATATATATATATATATCTATGTTTCAATTTTCTGATAGTTACATGTACATCCCCTGTGTATATATATAATGATGGATTGATACGATAGAGTGGGCGGTGGAAGCATACGACGATTATCGTGATACGTAATTGTATAAAATTAGATATAGCTACGATTTGATTGAGTGAATGCGTGTACTGTGGCACGACAAGACTGTTTTTTGTCCTTACGAGATATAAAATCAGTGGAAATCAGTGTTAAGATCTTGCTGTGACACGAGATAAGGCAATGTGGCCTTCTAACCTTAATCTTTGGCCAAGCTGGTACGTGGATTAAGGCATAAAAAAAAAAAAAAAAAAAAAAAGTTAAAAGACTAGGTAGGCCACCCAGGGTACCCGGGAGGCACTGCCCCCCTCAGAATGCCCTTCAGGATAGAAGCAATAGATACCTTTGATCAAGAGGTTAGGAAAAACGAGAAGACGTGTGCAAAACGCCCCATTACAAATGGCTCAAGCGACAACGTGGCCTTAAAGCATCAAAGAACAACGGTTATCGACGCAGAGGAAAAACAAGCTGCTGAACAACTGATCCTACTTGCTTCACAACAACAAGAAAGCTGACACTGACGCTACTTCAACAATCAAAAACAACGGTAAAGGTAAAACCAATTTGATCCGACAGTGTTATACTTCCAAGAACAAAGGACCACACAGTGTAATTATCTGCAGCAAAAAACCTAAAGAAGGCCCTACGCCCAAGATGCATAGATATGCAGTTAGTAAAATTGTGTAGAACAAGTACAAAGTAGATTATATACTTCCTAAGTCATCCAGAAAAATTGAAGTCTTTTTAAACAACTATCAAGAAGCTAACAAACTTCTTGAGGACAAAGAAATACTAGACAAAAGCTGTAATATATTCATTCCCAATCACAGGCTGATACGAAGAGGAGTCATTCGAGGTGTTGATACTGACGTAGAAGAAGATGACATTCTGAATAATCTTAAGTGTAGCATGGAAATCAATAATGTTAAAAGGATTACAAAAAGGAATTTACAGTACAAGGAAGGTGAGGACATGCCTAGAAGATTGCCTATCACTACCGTTATCGTCTCCTTTGTTGGCCAAGACCTGCCTGTACATGCCTACCTGTATGGCATTTCATATGAAGTCAGCTCATACATTACAGCTCCAAGAATTTGCTTCTCTTGCTATAAGCCTGGCCATAACTCGTCAGACTGCGGGGCTAGCCCTAAGTTTAAGAAGTGCAGTGAAATTAGACATGACGGTGAGTGCATTAACCCCTCTCCCAAATGCCCTAGCTGTCAAGGTGACCACTTTGCCATGGACAAGAGATGCCCTGTCATCATACGAGAACAATATGTGCAATACATTGTTGCCATGGAAAACAAGACTATAGAGGATGCAAGAAAAATTGCTACTGGAGCTTTCACTCCTCACAATGTAGCCCTCACCAAAGATTTCTTTCCTCCTCTCACAGAAAAACAACACACAAATTATCAAAATCGCCCACGTCCTGCTCAGGTACGCCCAAAGGATACAGATGCTGACCCAAACAACGTGTATACTCATGCTGTGAAACACACTAAAAACAGTGAACAGCAATCTTACCCTTCACAGCGAAGACAAAATTTCACTGCAAACGTGTCAAAACACGTAGCAATTAAAACAGTCCCACCTAGAACCAATTGGTATAAATAACAGGAAGAAAACTCTCCAGATTTTTTGGGCAGAACAGATTTGCATGGCTATCAACCACGGTTCACTAACCTTGCTGCTTATAACAAAATAATGGAAAAAGCTGGGGACAACATTAATATAAACCTTTAACCTACACAAGAAAGGGACCAAGCAACTATAGAGAAGAACTATTCTCCCAGCAGAAAAGAAGTCACCGATCATTATGGATTCCATCGCACACACCCAGACAATCCTCGCTACCAAACAAAATACTCGGAGGACTTCTTCACGCAAGAGACTCAAGAGGACCTTGATGTACTTGCATAAACTTTTCTACTTACTATTCAGTTTAGACATTCACCTAATACAAATTAAGTATACCAAAAATTATTTTCATATACTGTAATATTATCAGACATGTATAGTGCACTTAATGACAACAATTCTTTACAGAACACCTCGCTTAGAATTATGTTATGGAACGCCAGGAGTTACCGTAATAAAATTACAGCTGTTAAAAAAAATTCATCTAATTTTGACGTTATTGTTATTGTTGAGTCATGGTTAACTCCTGACGAGACATACAAAATTCAAGGCTTTTGTACTTACAGACACGATAGAATTCATGCTGATGGAGGCGGGATACTTATTTTTATACGCGAGGACTTAGCTTTTAGTGAATTACCTGTAGTTTCGCCGTTGCAGACGGTAGAGATGTGTGGTATTAAAATTAATAACGTAGAACCAAACATTAATTTATATGCTTGTTACAGAGCTCCAGAGTGTGTTTTGACCCAGTCAGAATGGCATGAGATTGTCAGCTGTGTAGACACCGATGGATACTCACTATTTTTAGGAGATTTCAATGCCAAAAATATTAATTGGAATTGTAACTCCAATGATGATAATGGCTTACGCCAGGAGGTGGCTTATCGTCATCGAAACTTATATTTACACAACTTTGATACGCAGACATACATAAAACTTAGTACTCATTACAGATCTAACCTTGATCTCATCTTTTCAACTCGAAACCTTACTGACTGGGTTAATTATGAGATGTGCGATGTAACGTATGAATCTGACCATTTTCCTTTATACATCAGTGTTAACGCTCAAAAGTATTTTTATTCTAGGAAAACTTTCAAGTGCAGCACCACGCGCACTGACTGGAACAAAGTTGAACAGACTCTACAAGAAGCTTATTCTCAGTTCTTCACAATTGATTATGATCTCTCTTCCCCAGTTGAAAAATGTAATATGTTAACTGCTATCATTACTGAGTCTGTTAAACTTTCCACTCCTGCCCAAAAACAGGTCTCAAAACGCAAACACAGGAATCCTGTGGTGTAGTGGAATGCAGAATGTGATAAAGCTGCCAGGCTCAAAACTGATGCCTTTAAGAAATACTTATACTCTTTAAAAATAAATGACTTTATAGAATACAAAAAACAATGCACCTCAGCTAAGAATCTTTTTAAAACCAAACAAAAAACAGCTACCAACAGTTTACAGCTAGCCTTAATTTTCGCACAAACCCAACATATGTATGGAACAGACTCAAAGCAATGAAGAACCGCTGGGTTAAAGCCAGACCTTCTTACATTACTGAAAACTTGCAGAACAATGAAGCAGAACTGGAAACAGCTCTCAAAAAAATATGCCCCCCGTGGGCTCAAACCAACCCTGAATCTCTTCCTCATGCTGAACCAAACGCCTTTTTCGACAATCCTTTCTCATTAGCAGAATTCAATCATGCCCTTGATAGCAAAAATCTCAAGTCAGCTCCGGGCATGGATGGCATAGACTTCGGCATAGACTACCCATTCAATACAAGTTACTCATACTTGATGTTTTTAATTCCATGTATATAACTAACTCGTATCCAGACACTTGGAGAGATGTGTATATACATTTTGTTAAGAAGCCCAATGGTAAAGGCTATAGGCTTCTATCACTCACATAATGTCTTTGTAAGCTTTTAGAAACCCTGATTAAAAATAGGATGCAGTGGTGGGCTGAAAACAATAATATTCTCCCTGGAAGCCAACATGGCTTCAGAAGGGGTAACTCCTGCATAGACAATCTGATGCAACTCACACTAACAATTGAAGAAGCATTCAGAGAGAAGAGCGACGCATATGTGGTCTTCCTAGACGTTGATTCTGCCTTTGATCAAGTTAACATTGACATACTATTACGCAAACTTGCAGACATGGGATTCTCTTCTCAAATAGTTAACTTTGTTAATTTCATAACTCGTGAAAGACATGTCTACAGTAATCAAGACTCACACAACTATCGCTCCTCTCACAAGAGAGTTCCACAGGGAGCTATCCTTAGCCCCTTGCTTTATGCTCTGTACACTGCCTCAATCATCTCTGACTTACCTGAAAACATCCATGTATCACAATTTGCTGATGATCTTTCATTATATGTCAAAAGCAACCCAACTAATGATGAACTAGATAATCTCAAAAGAGCTATAGACATAATAAATTTCAACCTGCATAACATAGGTCTTAATACTTCCCTTCCTAAAACTAAACTTCTCCACGCCAATAAAAGAGGCATCAAACCAGGCCAAACAGTCATAGAAATTAATAATGTATCCATTAAATCTTCAGAATGGGTCAAATTCCTTGGTGTAGTCCTAGACTACAGACTCTCTTTTCAAGAACACATCACACAGGTTCACAGAATATGCACTCTTGGCCTAAAGATTCTGAAATATTTGCGTGGCACATGGTGGGGTACTCATCCAGAGACTCTACTCATCTTATAAAAAAGC
The DNA here is from genome assembly GCF_036245765.1 of Copidosoma floridanum. Classification (NCBI taxonomy): domain Eukaryota; kingdom Metazoa; phylum Arthropoda; class Insecta; order Hymenoptera; family Encyrtidae; genus Copidosoma; species Copidosoma floridanum. The sequence goes on along the minus strand of NW_028321898.1, from coordinate 17,014,475 downwards.
TACGTGCGATCCCTGATAGATTACGCTTGTTTTGTCTACCTACCAAACAATGCAAACATGATAAATAAACTGGAAAAGATACAATACGCTGCAATAAGATACGCGATGGGATACCGTATGAGTACACCAACTAACATTCTTTTAGCTGAAACAGGTCTTATATCTATCAGGGATCGAGCCGGCTACTTGTGCCAATGCTACCTAGCTAAAATACTTAGCAATATCAAATCTGAAACTACCACCCATATTTTAACATTACACAACAAACTAAAAGGCAATCCCAGATTTCTGAAACTAGCTTCAAGATGCATTGTCGAAGTTCTTAATTTACAGAATGGGTATAACATTGCTATTAATAACAACTACAACATATATTGCCATCATTATTTCACTGCTTTGGTGACCATTCCAACTGACCTAACATTTGGAATTCACCTTAAGAATCATACTCACCCCAACCAGGCTCTCTGTGACTACATAAACGCTATTGACGCCATACCAATGTATACTGATGGTAGCGAGATCAAGAACTCTCCCAGTGTGGGCTCAGCATGTCTCATTCCTGCATATGAATTTATAGATGCTACTAGCTTAAATAATCGTTCTTCCATTTTCTCGGCGGAGTGCTATGCTATAAACTCTGCCTTTAATTTCATCTTGACCCAACACAATAAGAACTTCGTCATATTTAGTGATTCTCTCAGTGCATTAAAAAACCTTTCTATTACTAAGCATAACATAAAAACAAACACCCTTATTCTAGATATAAAACTGAAATATCAAAAGTTCTTATTAGTTAATCCCAACAATTCTGTTAGATTAGTGTGGGTCCCAGCCCACACTGGGATTTATGGCAATGAGAGTGCTGATTCCATAGCTAAGTTTGCTGCATTGTCACCTGTTTTCACAGTAGATCACGTACATTTTACGGATTTATATGAGACATTTTACTCATAAGCTTTCAACAAAAGTGACGAAAAAAATAGAAGCGATGGCCAATATAAAGGTAAAATATTCTTTGAACTATTCCATCCATCAAAACGACGACCTTGGTTTTACAAACTAAATATGTTGCGTAACGACGGTGTAACTATAAATAGAATGCGTTCGAATCATTATAGCTTAGCGGAGTCTCTTCACCGCAAAAATATTGTAAACAGCCCTATGTGCAAATGTGGATACGAAAAAGAAGACTTAAAGCATGTTAAATGGTCATGTAACTTATATAATGCGCATAGAAAAGCCTTGTACAATAAACTACTTAGTATTAGACTATACCCTCCTTATAATATAGAAAGTATAATTGCAAAACCAAATGTTGAAGCGTGTATTGCTATATGTAATTATTTGAAAAATGCAAATTAAATGTATAAAATTTTCTGTGATCTCAATAGAATAAGCTCACCTAATGTACAAGCGAGGCTACTTCTGCCTTAACATGTAAAGTACGTACGTATAAAACATATAAATGTACATGTACAAAACAATGTAGACACATGTATAAAATTTTCTGAATAAAGATAGTGTACATACCCTTGGGTCAGTACACTCTAATATAAAAAAAAAGAAATATATATATAATAAATATATATATTTTTCTTATTTCTGAACAAAGCAAAAATTGCTATGTTGAATAGCAAATTCTAATATGATCTGGTTTTACTATGTAGCATAGCAATTTTTATAATATGGCGAGTATGTCTCAGCTTTCCTATAAAATATAGTAATTTTCATTATAGTTGTAACACTTTTTCTAACACCACTTTTCTCAGTGCACCAACATTATAGTCCTGGCACTAGGGCTCGTTCCCTGTTTGTAATAAAAGTAATCGTAACAAAAGTATGTAATTCTTTGTATTTTTTTCCACTGAATACTAATAACAAATATGTTGATCAGAAGTCGCTAAAAGTGGCATGGAAAAGGTTTTACCGTAAAATTTGACTCACTACAAGGAAAAAGGCTTAAAAATACATGTTATACAAAAAAAGTTTAAACGTAAAGAGGTACTATTTAATTAATATTGAAAAACCGCATGTTTACCCTACTTTTTAATTTTTGTAAACTTAAGAAAGTCAATATTTCTGTCTTTTTCAAAGTAGATTGTTTTCTTTCAACTTCCTGTTTAGGCTCCAGAAGGTGTTATATATTTTTTTCGTTTACCTCACTCTGAATTATTTGTTACTTAACAAGGTATGCTTAGCTGCCAAAACAGATCATTATCAATAACTCATTCAACGATTCTAACAAATTCCGTTTTGGGGAATGAACGAAACCATGTTTAGCGTATTCACTATGTATTATGTTACTTACCTATAAATATTATACTGCTTTTAAGAGTAAGCTAATTAATTTTTTTTTAACATTTATTTTTATTAACTTGTATTAAAATGGTTTCTATACGTTTTATTTTTAGCACTTTGACTATAGCTTTTGTCAAGCAGACTGTACAAATATACTTAGTTAGGCACAAATTCCTCTCTCGAGGAAAAGAATACCTTCGATGTTTAGCTGGTATACAGTAGCATGCTTTGTTCCTAAATTCGACCAAAATTTAAGAGATCTCAGGTGTCATTGATATAAGCAATGTAATTGCAAATTTGTCACGTAAAATGCTCGTTTGACATGAAACTGGATATAATTTGTCATAACTGCCTCTTGTACTTTGATCCAATAACCATCCTTATAATTGACTGATAATTCACTTTTAGTATTCAAGAATTTATAGTTTCTTATAAGTATAAAGAATACTTTAGATGTATAAGCATTATAGATTTTTTGATACACTAGCAATGATTTTTTATTTGTTCAGTTGCAAGAATAAAATATGCCACGGGTTTGCTGACAATTTTTATTTTGCTGTTGCAATCAACACAATGCAAGTATTTTATTAAAAAACTGAACTCTTGACTTCAATTATAAAAAAAAAAATTTATTTTGTTTGTCTAAATTTATAATTTATAACGTTATTTGAAAAATACCACACTTTTAGAGTAATATAACTCTGGACAAAATGTCCAATCAGCTATGATTTAAATGATACATGCTTAATAAATTTTTAGGGAATTCCATACCAAATATTTGGAACCCTGGGATGTTGGAGGAGTTACTCGAGGTACTTCGGTGCAAATGGAATCGGTACCCTTTGGCAGTATTGAGTTTCTAAACTCGCTGTCACGCGGCATCGTCAGCAACGTACTTGGTGACCTCAATTGCATTATCCTGAGCGACGCGATCGCCGTACCCGGCTGTGAGGGCGCGCCTCTCTTCATTTACGATCCGTTGAGTATTATTATCATTATTTCATCAATCCTTTTTTATTTCCAATCTGTTCTTAAGTATTTGAATATTTTTAAATTCAATGAACTGTCACTTTTCTATAAATTTTGCCTACCTATGTATCTTCATTGCAGCAAAAATGCCAGTCGACGGCAAATCTGCGGCCTCGTACTGTCAACGTTAACCTGGCGTAACGGCGAGCGCATGGATTATACTTTTGCCGCGAATTTGCGGGTCTGTCTGAGGAAAGTCTTGAGAATACCAGACATGGGAGCTAACCATTTTCCGATAAAAAGTTTGCCACCGGAGACTGTGTTTTTGCAAGGTCTATTTAATGATCATTTTCAATAATGTGTCTCAAACTTTTTTAACCACCACTCGAGTCCAAGTGCTAATCGTATTTATTTTTAGACTTGCTGGACAAATGTCTCGTCGAGGTAAAATGTAACCGTGACCGGGGCACGGGTGTGGTAGTCGATGTTCCAGAAGGAATAATCATCACGTGCGCTCACGTCGTGACCGAAGCGTGCCTCAACACCCCAATCAAAGTGAGACTATCAACAATGAAAGAAGACGAGGGAGTTCTCGTGCGGCTGGTGTATACGACTCGATATGGCAAGCCATACGATGTGGCTGTGCTCAAACTTGAGCAGAAAATCGAGAACCTCAGAGCTCTGCCGATCGCCTCGAATGTTCCTGCAAAAGGTAAGGATGAACTAATTCATGGAAGTCTTTTATATAAGAGTACAGTAATGACGTTTGATTACTAGTGGTATTTTGGTGTGTATCGATGCCGAGTGTGTCACGCGATGAGCTCATCGTGCTATTACTTGGGCGTTATTGCTGGAAGATGAAAAAGGGAATAGAGATAGAGTCAATGACGATATCAACAAGAGTAATGAGAACGCGCGCGTGCACGGTGATTCAATTTAACGGGAGAGCCTTGTTGTTACGTCACGTCGAAATATCTAGTTATGCCACGTAGGTACAACTTGGAGTGGGCTTTTTATTCTTTCTTCCGAGAATTGTGGGATGATTGCGGTAAATTGTTTTCTACCGATGAAATTTATTACTACGCACGCACCACACGCCCAACCCGAGTGTATGGAATGGATCTAATGAGGGAGGCGAATTCATACATTTTTTATGTTTTATTTTTTTTCCCCTACACAAAATAAAGGACAATTATCCTGTATTTTTAAGCTAAGCATGGATGATAATGTTCGGAATTTTTTAAGTATCAGATCTAATATTTTCGATCCAAAATATAGCTACAGATTTTTTTAGATGCCTGTTTCGAGGGAATTTGCTCTGTGAAAATTCGGGATAACTTGGTTCACTTTTAATAATCGCTTCCAGAAAAAGTTGAGAAAAAAACCCCATTTTTAGTAATTGAAAAAAGAAATAAATTTCTTTGTATGATACTTTTTTGGATAAAGTTCTTGTTACTTAGGATATTACATGCAGAATGAGGGAAATATTTTTAAAAAGCGGTAGAAGCCTTAGGATACATTTTTTTCAGCATTAAGTTTAAAAACTAATTGGTTGACTATTTTTCATTACTTTTATTTCAGCTTTTCTTCAAAAGGTCGTATGGAATTGACTAAAAATAAACAACGATATAATTGAGAAAAACTTTAATTTCTTTTTGAAATGTTAAAAAAGACAAATAACAATTTAAAGCAAAAAGTTTTCGGTCTATAATTTTTTATGCTAACTACCTATAACCTATTTTAATGTTTAAAAAAGAGACTCAAGCTTATTTCGTAAGAGCCTGTCCTTCTTAAAAAAAGTCTATTTAATGTTTCATGAAAATATTTTTCGTAAATACTTTTTTCCATTCTTTTTTTACTATTCTGCTTGTAACTTTTCTCAAAATAGAGTCAAGTTCCTAAAAGTATGAAAATCGAATACTCGATGTTAACTCATTTTTTCATTCTTTCAAAAAATAATCATCGTAGTATCATTTAAAATCAAAAGTTTGAGAAATTCAAATAAATATACAGTTAATTATTTATTTTCCGATCAAAAAATGCTTTAAGACACAAATTTTCTTTTTCAATATTAGAAAAAAGAAAGATGTGCTTATCAAGCACTTTTTCGTTCTTGGAGTTGCTTCGTACTACCTTTTAAATTAAAGTTATAATATAAACCATGATGCAAAAATACAAGATGTGGCATTGCACATCTATTTTTATTGACCAATAAATTTATATATGTTCGAGGTGAGATGTTTTAACTTTGACAGCTTCGTTTCATTTGTACAGGCTCTCCAGCGCTATAGTAGTCGCGTTTTCCTCAAATATAGTGTCGCAATCGAAGGCACAGAATGGCACAAAAATGTGTCCACGGAATGCTACACCTTGTATTTTAGCATCGTAATATAAATGATATCAATAGAAGCATACAAATTTATGTTTAAATTTGCCGTTTTAATGTCAAAAAAAAGTCATAAAAAGTATAACAAGGCCGAAATGACTTCTATTATTTATTTTCTTCATTATGCAGTATTTAAGGAAAGTAACTCTATTCCAAAAGTTTGCCTTGAAACAAAAGCTTTTTTTATTGTACCAGACATAAAACTTTTTCTGAATTTCAATAAAGCTCTTTCGAAATGTTTGGCTGATTTAATACTAAAAAGATTTATTTGAATTCTTTTTTTAATGCACAGCAATTAACCGCTAAAAACAAAGATCCACAATCACAATCGTTGGACTTTAAAAATTAAACTACCGTGTGTGGTAACCGTTATGCAACAAATAAAGGGCATTACAATAATTAATCAGTGTTGTATGGGCGATAATTTACATGATTTTTTGAATGACCATTTCTATCAGCATTTTAAAACTTTCTTTTTTTGACAAACATCTGATAGAACGATCAAATTAAATGTTAATTTATTTATTCACTTGTACGGTCGTAGTCATAGTGCAGATAATTCGAGTTAGTAATTTTTATTACTTGGACTTTTTGACCAAAATTTCGCTACGCTACTTTTGCTAACGAAAGAATATAAGGTTCCTTTGCATTCAAATGCATTCAAATGCATTTTTCAAAACTTCGGGAATTTTTTACTTGAAAACTGTGGGGTTCAGGCATATACGTTTACATTGGTTTTTTGTTTAAAATATGCCAATGAATAAGAAAAAAATTTTTTTAACAAGAAAAAACGTAGTTTTGAAATTCGTTTATAAAAATTGTTAATAACTTTTTTTGCGTGATTTTTCGAGGTTCCACTCTCGAAATTATAATGTAGGAGATAAAACTGCATTAAAAAAACCTCAGTGGGGCTATAGACCTCAAAAGGCTACGGGAACCCCCCTAGCGCCCTGACTGAGGTGGTCTCTGTGACATCATCACCGTACCAATGAATTGAAATACTGTATCTAATATGTATCCAGTACTGTAATATGTAACAAATATTAATGTAAAATGTGCCTTACCGTAACAAAGCTACATGTACTCGTTTTCAGTAAAGCCTGAAAATAAATCTACTGCGTAAGTGGGTATTTATTTTTTGAAAAAAAAAAAAAAAAAAGATGTACACATTATTGAAAACAACGATTATTTTAGGAAGAACCTTATTTATTATGTCTATCTATGTACCATAAGATGAAAAAAATTGTTGAACTTTGCAGGTACGCAGGTAATGACATCTGGCTTTTCGCTGACGCAATTTCCACCCTGCTTAAGTGACGGTATAATTTCACGAGTGACCAGCTGTATATTACAGACTACCTGCACCGTTCAGTGTGGTGACAGTGGTGGTCCTATAATAGAGCCCAACACCGGCCAGATGTTAGGACTCATCGTTTCAAACATAGCTCAGTCTACAACTAGGAGTGATACTGAAATCCTGTATCCGAGATTCAACATGTCCGTGCCAGCTACTGTTCTCAAAGGACCACTAACGAAGTACATTAATACTCAAGGTAAGTGCAAGATGTGAATATTGAAAACAAATTCATTCTTCATTCAAATTTTCTGAATAACGCTAAAATGTGCATCTCCAAAATATTAAGACTATTAAGATCGTTACGTATCATTGTTTGAATTTTGTAACAATTGCTGCAGGGATTCCTGCCAGAAAAAAATACTTAAAACTTGTAGTCTGTCAGATCTAATAAAATACATCTCAAAATCTTCTTCATCCATACAGATGGAAAACGATTAGCGTATAACGGATTACATTAGTCAGGTTGACATGTATATATTGATGGCTCGGTAACTAAAACAGCCAACTCAAAATAGCAAGAAACAAATCTAACTCAGATCAAAATTGAAGAAACTACACAACTAACTCAGATTTAGATTGACTTTCTGGCGATATAAACTTAAAAGTTACAAAAAAAGCTTCTTAACTATTGAATTAATCTTACCTGTAGATGACATAAAAAGCAAAATTTCAAAAAAATTTAATATGATTCCGCATTATAATCAATTAAGACATTATGAAATGATTAACGATTTACTGGTTCATTTAAAATCTTGGGAGCAATTTGTATTTTTTTAAGTTACACTTCTATAGGCGCGTTCTGCCCTACAGAGTAAATCAATGACTTCAGATTGGTGACCTGAAGAAAAAGTGTAACAGAAGTGGATTTTGCTTGATTCTCCTCCCTTTGCTCCACCCCCCTTGACGTACTTCTGGTCCCCAGTACACCACACTACGCTACTACACCACACAACGTCATGGCACCACACTACAGCACACATTTTGAATTTCATTTCTTTTTCTTTTCACTAGTTAAAAGAATAAAAGAAAAAAAAACAGACAGTTTAATTATAGATTAAATAAATAAAAAATTAATATAATGGAATACATTTTTTAGGTAAATGTTTTTTTTTTTAATTTAAGAATTAGTATATATTACCACAGCAGCTTTTACATAAATTAATAGTCATTTATGGACGTATCATGAATTTGTTACTTTTAAAATAAAAAAATAATTGTTGTGCAATTTTTTCATATTTTTTAAAATTTTCATAGTTAAAAAAAAAGTTTTGTGTACTGCATGATTAAAATAATTGTTTTTTATTACGTTTTCTTTTTTCAAAAATTTTCCTTTGTGATTAAGGTGATTTTTTTGGAAAAAGTTCAGCTCAAAATTCAAAGAGGTGGGAAGAGCACAAACGTATGCAGCTACGGTGAAAATTATTTTTCTCATATAGATGTACTTGCATACATGCTTTAAAGAGTACTTAACTCCTTCTTATTGTGTTATTAAAAAAAAAAAAAAAATTATAGATCTATTTGAAAATAGAACAAGTTTATCTAAAAGTAACCTTTCATACAAACGAAAATTGGGAGATTTATACAGATCTTATAAATGCAATTTTAAGTGATTTTTCCATAAGGTTGCATATTAAATTGCAAATTTTTAAAATTAAACATGTGAAAAAGGGTACACTTGAACGATCTGCAATTTTTTTGGATACTTCATAGGGTATTTTTAGTGTACTTTTAATGCCTGAACAATATCTGTCTAAAAAACCTATGTGTGATGAACGTCCCGACGAGACATCCACTGGTATGTAATACTACCTTATTGAAGAAAACTATACTACAGAATGATTTTTCTTAATTTTCTGGATACAATTATATTTTGGGCTTTAACTATGAACTAGAAATAAGTGTGGGATCGTACGTGATAGATGTGAGCGTGACGTTACAGATGTAATCAGCGTAGGTAATAGGAAGTTGTTTAGAAACCATCGGAAGATTTGATGAAAGTGCACAGTCTTTTACTGGCCATCCTCCACATTGTTTGTATGGTATTGTGCCATGATATATTGTTTATAATTATTCAGTTGTTGAATATTAAAATGTTTATTGAAACTAGGGATGGGTGATACTATTCGGATATTCGAAAAGTAATCGATACTTTAAGAACAGTATCGATCACTTTGTTGATACTTTGAAATATCTGATACTTGAGTACCGATACTTGATTAAGTCGGTATCGATTACCTCATATGTATATACATACAAGCTCACACGTAATTAGATGTTTAAAAGTATTTTAAAATTAGTGTTTAACAAAGAGATATGCAGCACGTGATTGACTTATTTAAGTACTATACATTAAAACATCCTTACAAATAATATTGGGAATAGGGAGATATTAGGAACTAACTAAAAAGTGTTCACACTAAAAAAAACTTTAACATCCTTTTTAGGATGAGAAAATTAGAATCAGAAATAAAAAAAATACTTATTTGAAACAACACCAAGTTAAAAAAAGTAATTAAGGTAAAATGCTCAATACTTGGACAGATTTTTCGAAACTAATTTTAACGCTCATTTTTCGAAGTTAATGTGCAACACTTCCATATTTTTTAAATATTAACTTGTAATTAGGATTCCGTAGGGTTATATAACACAAAAAAATGTTTTAAAACAGCTCTTAAATAATAGTTATCGTACATTTTAAATCATCCCTATCAAAAACTTCAATGATGAATCAATGCTGAATCAACATTGATTTTAGCGTTGAATCAACGCTGAACCAACATTGAATCAACGTTAATTCAACGTTGATTCCATGAATGATGAAACACTGAAATCAGTCGTAATTTACATTGTTGATTCAACACTGATTCAACGTTGAATCGGCGTTGATTCAGCGTCAATCAAAACGTTAAAATTGAATTTTAAAAAATTACAAAGTAGTATAGTAACATTTGGGGCAGACATATTGACGTTTATGGAGGTACTGTCCGTATGGTAACACCAAAACAGGGGGGCTTAGTTATTTGATGTGAAACTGTATTGAATACGCATTATATTTTTTTACTATTAAATTAACGTTTAAATCAACACTGATTCAACGCTGATTCAATGTTGAATCAGTGTTCATTCAACGTTGAATCATTGTTGAATCAACAATGTAAATTACGACTGATTTCAGTGTTCCATCATTCATGGAATCAACGTTGATTCAACGTTGGTTCAGCGTTGATGTATCGCTGAAATCAACGTTGATTCAGCATTGATTCAGCATTGAAGTTTTTGATTGGGATGTCAACTCATCGGAGTACTTGGACAATCATTCTTGACTGTCGTAGTAGTTGGACAACCTTAAAAATCAATAGTTGGACAATGCTGCAATACTTGGACAAGTTGGAAAGCAGTACTTGGACAATACTTACCTAAACGATTTTACAGTTGTATAAATCATGGTAAGGCGCAAGTACTTATAAAAACTAAAGTATATATTCGAAAAAAGGTTAACGAAGGTGATAAATAATAACAAATTTATTACTTGAGATTCGTAAATAAAATTTTTAATCTTTTTTCCAAAAATAATTTATTAAATACAAAATGAATCCTCCAGGGTGCATGTTGATTTTCAACATTTTTAATTGTGTGGAATCACTTCTCCTTCTTGATTTAAATTTTCTATTGCAGGAACTGCATCTCTTCAATCGCAAACGAATTATCCAACTCAATTAAGTTCTTACCTCGGTTCTCACTCAGTTTTTTCAATTGTTCTATCAGTGAGATAGTGTAATATTAATGTTACTGATTTTTTTAGTTTTGTTATTTGAGATTTATTTTAAATAAGATTATAATTTTTCTTACCTCTCTTTTTTTGTTTTTGTTGTATGACCTCTACTTTTGTTCTTTTTCATTCTTTTACTCTTTTTTAAAACATTTTTTCCTCTTTTCAGAACCCATACTTCATCTGTGTTAGCAGTGAATTTGAGGTTAACTTTTCAAAATGTTGAAAAAACAATTTTCTTAAATTGGTGCACCCCGTAACAACAAAACTAATTAGTATAGTGTTTTTTTTCTACAAAGTACTGCACTTTTTGTACACTTTTGTTTAAAAAATTTGCGTAAAAGATTAACTACATTAAAACGTAAACAACTTTAATTGTATGTCCATGTACTGGCTATGAGGCTCTTTTACAGTCAAGCTTGAATCAGATGGCGCCAGGGCACGTCGCGGCTGTCATGGCCGTCTCACTCACACAACATTACTTTTCAGTATTGTATGTTTATAGGAAATTAAAGTATAGTGGTAAAGCGCAATATTTGAAATTTTGAAATGAATAAGGAAGACAAGAAAGAATATTATGGGAGCTTAAAAGTTTCAGAATTGAAAAAGCTTTTAAAAGGGAAAGGAGCAAGAGTCAGTGGAAGAAAAGCAGAACTCGTGGAGGCAAAGTGGTCGAGGCATAAGCCATTACTTGGGAGCGGCAAAAATGTTGGTCTCCCAATTGCTTCAAGCCACTTTTTTTAGAACGAAGTTCTTTATGTCGCGTTACTCGGGGGGCTGGAATTTTAAAACCTACAGATTTTTTTTTTTTTAAACGAAAGTTATTTAAACTGAATGAATAAGTGTTCTGAGACTTGCAGATTCGTCTTGATGATGACGATACCGTCGCTCAGGTTACCCTGCTTTGTTAAAAAGAGTCAATGAGCATGGGCTAGGGAGTGAGCTCTCGTTTTTCTGATGCCGGTGTAATCGCTCTGGCTAACCTGCTCCGTGTGCAGCACAGTTGACCTGCTGGCAAAATATGTAAAATATAACTCCTCGTGGTGATGCCAGACTTGTGATAGTTTTGATCCTGGTAATTTGTCAGAACACAAGACAACATACTCTTTAAGGTAGTTGACAAGATGCAGTCGTGTTCAGTGAGAACGAAGATTACTGCGTATAATATTACTGTATAGTCAAAGTAGAAATGGTTGAGTACCACTAGTCTCTTTGCGTGCGCAGAAGAGCAAAAATTGGCTGTCTGCGCTTCTTGACGAAATCGGGCAACGTTGTATTCTCATATATATGTATATGTATACATACATGGATATTATTTTTGTTTACCTTTTTTTTGAGAATTAGGTTATCGTATTACTTAATTTGTGCTCAGCCGGTTTATTTTGCAAATAAATATGAATAATCTAAGATTAAAGAACGGAAAATTTGTAACAAAAAAGTTAGGTAAGAAATACAGTACTTGTGTACATCGTATGAATGAAGCAAAGAAAGCAGTAGTGATTCGTAAAGAATTATGTGCACAGAAAGGAAGATCAAAAGTTGCTAAAAAAAAAGTTTATTTCACAGATTGTTGTAATACAAATATATTTTGGTTAATTTCTGTAATTATGTACTAGATTATTTATTTGATAATTTTATTGCACATTTTTCTGTTTATTAAGAAGTTTATTATTTAAACGAATTACATTCCACAGTTTCAAATTATATTTTGGGTTCATGAATGACGTGTATATATAGCGGCAGTAGATGTATATATACAACGAGGGCGAACGACGTTGTCATGTCTCAAATTGTATATATAAGCTGTCTGCTAAATTGGTTACGTTCGCTCGAAATACACGATGTTTGTACTAAAATTCCTCAAAAACAAGTAGCGGAGGAACATCATGAGATAATGCAAAATATTCCTTGGATTCCACGGATTCAAAAAAAAGTTTTCTTTAAAAATGCATGGAAAACTATTCTTGTAATCTTTAAAACTGCATGGCTCACATCAGCGTAACAGAGGCGTCCCATGATAAAAGCCATAAATTTATAAGTTATTATCTTAGTTTTTAGCTGCGGTACCTATGTTGAAATTGTACTGATGTGTGAAGGACACTAAAATGTACTTATTTGCTAAGTTTCGAGAAAATCTATAGAAAATCGATTTCCTTGTCAACTACCTTAAACTTAACCTGTTGGAGCCAGGGGGAAGGATTATTTTCCTGTTTATGATCCAGTCAAGTTACTTTGGCCAGTGTGCTCTGTTCAGCGGACTGAACTTAACAGTCTCTTTTTTTTAATATTGATGAACGATCACAACGTTCAAAAGTAATATCTCTGGGATATTATAAGTAAAATCAATAAATGAATGTGTGGGTTGGAACTTTTTACTGTTGATGTCACAAATAGGTTGTAATTGTAATTGTTTGGATGTAACTTACTCTTTGTACTGAACATCAATATTTCTATTTCTATCTCTTTACTTCTGATAACTTTTTTCAAATACTCATTTATTTGTAGAGTCTCTAGGGCAAACTTGACCTGCAGACCATCCTGCAATTTGATGCTTTCACAGTCTAGATGTAGTCACTCAAGATAACTAGAGGCCATAGTGTGTAACGTTTCTTCGGTGCATTTGCATATGCTACAACATAGGTGCATGATCTGGTAAAAGCTTACCCCAGGTCTGTACAGCAGTAGGTCACCCTTTTTTTAGTTTACTGATGGCGGTGCAGATGTTTTGGGATACTTTGTCTTTCATGGATACTGGAGACGATGAAGTAACTCATAAATCCTGCTTCACACATAAATCCAGCTCTCAATAATCACTGAGAATGATGCTCAGTTTGTAGTGATTCTTCTTATTTTTTATTTCATTTTATTTTTTTTAATTTTTTTTTATTAATAATAACAACTGAAAATGTTAGCCTAGAATATAGGGTATGAGTAGAAAATAATTAGAGAAAGACATAAGTTTCATGTAGTAAAACACAATATCAGCTTATATGGTGCTTGTTGATTCTTGTGCTCTGGATGTACAGTAAAAAAATAAAAAAGATCTTTTTAGATGAAAGTTACAAAATCACAACACTCATTTAACTTCGTTTTAACTTACTGTTAACTAAAATACATACAAACGCTTTTATTTACTTACTTACAACTGCACTGTAGAAGCTTTCTATCTTAATAGCGGTTGCCCTTTTACTTCGGTATATAATGAATCAGGTTTCATAACAGTAAATTAACTTCTTGGAATATGAGAACAGCTTCATTTGACGTTCTAAATTTTTTAGATACATAAAAGTACTTAAATTGCAAAAATTGTCAATAGTAAAAGAGCACTAAGAATGCTATTGTAAGGACTCCACAAAACTAACAGTACCAGTGTAAGGAGTCCGGAAAACTAAGAGTACTGTAAAGTAGGAGTCGAGAAGAGAAAGTACTGGATTCTAACTTATGAATCTTGACAAACAAATCGATAAAAAATTAAAACTAACAAGCCAATAAATAATGCAAAATAAGTATAAATAAAATGTGCCTTTTAACAAGCATGCATCGATGATAAGCAAAGATCGGCGAGCAAAGATCGGCAATAAGAAGCCCAACAGTTTGTTAGTGTATTTTTAAATAAATACTTCGCTCAGGCAAGCAAAGATCGGCGATAAGAAACCCAACAGTTTGTTAGTGTATTTTTTAATAAAATATATTCGCTCAGGTGAGCATAAGATCGGCGATAAGAAACCCATCAGTTTTTGGTGTATTTTTTAATAAAATATATTCACTCAGGCGAGCATAAGATCGGCGATAAGAAACCCAACAGTTTTTTGTCGTATTTTTTAATAAAATATATTCGCTCAGGCGAGCACAGATCGGCGATAAGAAACCCAACAGTTTGTTGGTGCATTTTTGAATAAATTATTCGCTTAGAGGAGCAAAGATCGGCGATAAAGAACCCAACAGTTTGTTGGTGTATTTTTTAATAAAATATATTCGCTCAGGCGAGCATAAGATCGGCGATAAGAAACCCATCAGTTTTTGGTGTATTTTTTAATAAAATATATTCACTCAGGCGAGCATAAGATCGGCGATAAGAAACCCAACAGTTTTTTGTCGTATTTTTTAATTAAATATATTCGCTCAGGCGAGCACAGATCGGCGATAAGAAACCCAACAGTTTGTTGGTGCATTTTTAAATAAATACTTCGCTCAGGTGAGCAAGGATCGGCGATAAGAAACCCAACAGTTTGTTGGTGTATTTTTACATAAATACTTCGCTCAGGCGAGCAAAGATCGGCGATAAGTAACCCAACAGTTTGTCAGGTTACGTATTAATCAAATGTTAAATAACAAGAGTGCCAATCACCCGATGTTTTGGAGCGCTTACTGGTCACTTTATTTATTGCTAACGCACTATTGAGTAACAGAAGCGCCCATTACTAGGCAACCCGAGTTGCTTCCTAACCACTTTATTAAATAAAAACTTATTAAGCTTTCTCTCTTAATAATAATTTTTTTTTTTCTTTTAATTTTACTTGATTGAATTTGACCATCTAAATTTTTTTTTGAATTTTACTTATTTATTATTTATGTTGTAGTAGAATATAGCAAATTGTAAGTTTTATTATTTACGGTAAGTACAATATTCTACTTCTGTAAGCTGTTTTGTTAATAATTTATTACTTTTATAAAATATATGGTGAATAAGAGGTTTTTTTCATGCTAATAGGTCGTTACTTTTTGAAAATATGAGGATTTCTCTTAATGCCTACGAGAATTAGAGGATTGCAAGCACATTTTTGCTCTGTAATTGAAAAAGCTTCATAGTATACGAGATGTCGTATATTAAGATATCGTGACGTAAATACGAATTTTTATTATGTTTCGAATTCATTCACCCTATTCTGGAAAAAAAATTCTCCGTGTACATACTATTCACCCTTTAATTACTTTACGCACCCCTGGTAACAAAAACAATACACATCTTTATTTACTATTTAAGGCTATGTCGTAGTTTCTTTGGATCGTAAAATAACATTAATTTATTATCTTGAAATATGAGAACAGCTTTATTTTACACTCTGAATTTGATTGATACATTTGTTTATTGTATTTTATCATGCAAGAAATAACAGTAATTCTATTGAAGTGGGTCTATTAACAACTTATAAACATTTTTTTTTTCAAAATTGAGTTTTTTGTATAATAAATATTAATAATAGTGACAATAAAACCAGAGGGGCTAATCACTTCAGTACTATCATCAAAAGTATAAAGTGAACGATAAAGAAAACGAGAAGTATAATGAATCAATAAACAATTAAAACTGATGAGAAAATCAATAATACTAAATAAATAAAAATAAAGTATGCTTCGAGGAGTTCAGGGTTTGGCAATTAAAAAAAAAAAAAAAAACAATAAAATGGGAAATTTAAGACACTTGAAAGATTGTTATTCACATTCGTCATCTGCATCTTTTTCAAGTCTTAAGCATGTGGTAAGAAGCCAGTTTTCTCCAACTTGTTCAAAGACATATCCATCGTATCTTTCACCATAGTCAAAGAATAAAGGGCAATCTGCATTAACAATAACCGTTTCTGCTGTAGAATGCGTTATTTTGTCACCATTCAAAACCACTTGCGTTGCTGCTTTAATTCCTTGACCACAGTCTCTGACCTCTTTGATGATGTGAATGGGGCCTTCTTCGAACGTCGTTATTTCTGAGCGTTCGGTATTTATTCCTAAAATATTATAAATAATCAATTGTCGATTTGTCGTATTGTAACGAGAATTAGAAAATTTCAATTATCCACTACGGTTAGTATTTCTGTAGAATCTAATGTTTACGGTATTTTGATAATTACTATATATTTTTTAAATAAAGAAATAATAAAAGTAATAAATAAAAAGTTAAGGACTGTATCTTATAGTACATTGAATACGAGATATAGTATCGTCACATTTACAGGCATGACGTGCATCAGTACGTCAATTATGACGTATTTAATTTTTATTTAAATTCGTTTTTATGTCATTCTCTACGCATCCCAACAATGTTACTATTGGTGGAAGAAAAAGGTACTAATTCGGAAAAGCGCTAGGAAGGGTTTTAATTCGTTCGAGTGTTAAGAAAGATACTAAATCGTTTAAGCACTACAAATGGTAACGACTCGGCAGAGTGTTATAACCACTACTTTAATATAGACGCAAAAGGATGTAATCCTAATATTTCTGGACTAATTAAAAAAATTATTCTTCAATTTGTGGGCTACAAAAATTAGGATATTTTCTTCTTGTGCCCATAATAATTAGCATTAATATCGCTAGGCCAAATTGGTACCTTTTTGCTTTTGGTCGTATTAGTATCTTATTTAGTGCTTAGGCAAATTGGTACTTTTCTTCAGCACTAGGCCTAATTTGTACATTTTTCTCAAATTTTTCACATGACATTATGAAGCTAAAGCTATAGCCGACGGACTTCGGCAACGTACTATATGGAGCGCCCTTCAAAAATAATTTTTCCGAAAGATACAAAAATTAGAAATAAGTAACTTTTTTTGCATCATCTATACCACATACCAGTAACAACTTCATGTCAGGTACTTGCAGCAGTTATAAAAAAAGATATTCAATAAATAAACTATAAAAAACGCGCAGAATAAATTGTGTTCAACTAATAGGTGTCTTAAAACTTCCTTCGAGATTATAGGATTACCAAATAATTTGGACTAGCTGAACTCTCTGTACCAACCAACACTATCTTATGCATTTTATATTGGCAGAAAAAATAATAATATTGTTGTTAAATGAATAAATAGACAAAATTTTCGAAAAAACAGATATTTTCGTGAAAAATCGTCTACATCTTGAAATCAAAAAATAGGAATACTCTATAAACTGGCACAGCTTATCTCTGTCTACCGACACTATCTTATGCATATCAATACGCTTTATATCAGGACAACTACATTTGAAATGTTTACCTTCGAGAAACAGCTCGTCATACTTTGGAAAAAAAAGACATTTCATCAAGAAACTTCTTAATTTCGTATTCACCATTGTCCAGTTTCGTCCATGCTTCTTCAATATCTTGGGTCCTTTTAATGGTTGCAGGCTTTTGATACCTCAAATCTTGGGCTTCAAAATGCAGTGATTGGAGCAGTTTTACTCTTCCCTGGAGATTAACTGTAACCAAACCAGTTAAAAACTGCTGTACCGTTCCTCTAATTCCGATCATTGTGACGAGCCATCGGTGGTAACCTTCAACGTGGTTGTTCGTTTTGAAGGGCACCCGGTGGACGCTAAAATTATCTGCTTGAGTCAACCACTGGCTGTCAAAGTAATTAAAAAACTTTAACAACTGTATGTCAGTCGGAAATCTCTCTAATCTTTCTGCATTTATAAACTTAAATCCTTCAATCATTCGGTGTGGGGGTAACAAAGCTAGTGCAATCAACATTTTAATTAGCTTGTGTTTTTCAGGATTAACTTTTTTTTGATTTCTTGAAACGGCCACTCCTTCCGAACGTGCATGTTTGTAAACAGCCTAAAATAACCGCAACTATTTTATTTTTATTGTAAATGGGCATATTGTTAGGAATATATGGGTCATTCTACCGACAGCGATCTACTTCATGGCTCAGTCAATTACAACGACGCGTAAGGAGAGAGAGGTCTGAATTTTTTTAAATGATCAAGGGATGTTTTCCGCTGCAAACGCAATCGAATTGAGACCACGAAAAAACTTTGCTTTATTTGAAAGAGCCAAAAAGGGCTTAAAATAGCTTTACGGACTCGTGTCCCAATCGTGAATTTGTACTTTGGACGGTGCCTGGAAGCAAAGTACGTATTTTGTAATTTTTCTACGGCTTCAATTCTCAAAGTTAGTAACGAAAAAATTGTATTTGAGACTTGAATGGTGTGGAAGTTGCGGGACCAGAATCATATAAATTAAACATTTTAACAAAAATGTTGTCACAAATGCATGCGATAAAATTTTGGGATTCCAATTAGGGCGTTTCGTATTATACGATGGTCGAGCATGTTGAAGGAATTTTTCCCAGTTTTTTCATTTCAACAATCTCGATTATGAACGAGATAATAAAGTCAAATTTTTTATGAACAGCGCCTTCATCTCGTTTATAACAGGATTTTAGAAAAGCACGTAAAACTACCTTTTTTAAAAAACAAAATTAGAAAGTCGTCGTAAAAATTTTTCTTACGCAGATTCGATAGGGCCCACAAAATTAATACTTACTTGCGCCAAGTGGAACAGACAGCCGATTTGTGGAACACCAGGAAACACCTCAGTGAAAGCGTTTTTAAGTGCAGTCTCAAAATCTGAGACGATTTCTATGGGCGTCATTCTAGGAAAACGTTCCTTGATAGACTGAAGTACTGCGACGTACGAGACAGTTGTTTTGTTAGACATTAACGCCCATGCAACAGGAACAATCTAAAAATTATTTACAAAATATTTATTGTTGATAATTTTGTATACTACAAAAATCAAGTAGGGTTAGAGGAAGGTGGCCTAAAGCGGGTAGTCTCTTATGTACCGTCGCATGAAACCGCTAAGGGCAAGGTGTAGGTATGTCGAGGGTACCCGAGTACCTCCGAGTTTCATTCAATCCCAAACGAGCCATTACACTGTGGTATAGCATAATTACACGCAATTTTTACAAATAAATCATTTGATAAAAAAATAGAGGTGTGTACTTTATGATCGGTCAAAAATGAATATATTTATTGTATCGTTTATAATTTCCTATTAATTTGAGCCCGTTCAAGTTTAAATTAAGCCAAAAATATTGGTATTCCGTTTTCAACTTTTTGAGGTACGTAGGCATAACTTAAATAAAAAACGTGTGCTCTCTCTTTTTCTCTTCCACAATATCTGTATTAATTTATTACAAAATAATTTATAGCTACGTACCGTTCCATTACTCTCAGCCATGATAGTTACGAATTGTCCTTTCTTATAATCCATCTTTAAGTGAGGTAAGGCGTCGAATGTGCCATCAAAAAAAAGGCGTGTTTCTTGAAACATTTCTAACACACGAGGATCAAACCATAGCAGATGCGTAACGCCATCTGCTTTGACAATTGTTGTCTCAATTTTGCACCATTCTTCTCCGAATACATACTTTAGAGCAGAGGCATCTTTCATCAAGTTTTCTCCTAGATCATCCACTGTATTTGTGTTGTTGAGCTGCCCAACGTTGTAATACTTTTTCCGCTCGTCTGCTCGGTGGCGGTACATGGCTGATTCGACTTCTACTAGGGGACAAAGTGCAGCTCCTCTTACATTTCTGAAAAATATTAATTGATTTGTTATAGTTTGGTTTTCTCTATTTTACGGTCAAACAATCTGCTGAAACAGTCTTTTTCAAATTTATTTATGAATTGTTTTGTTTTGTGAATTTTTAGGTAATATTTAGTGGAATTACGAGTTATATTTTTTAATAATTTTTTACAGTTACAATTTTTCAGCAAAAAATATTAATATTTTTTTTTAATATCACGGTTTTTTTAATAATAAACTTTATCAAAATGTACTCTTCGTAGACAAATTATCGCAGAATGATTTTTTAAAGCTCAACTTCTTTGCCTGGACTTCTATCATAAAACTTTCATTACAAATAAAATAATCCATTTTTTAATGCCGACAGTAGTAACCGCCACAAATGACTTTTTTTATTGGTTTTGTACGATTTACATAAGAACACTTATTTATTAAACTAAGTACAATCGACAGCCACCGCTTTTTTTATAAATGTATAAACATAAAAGTTCATTGTACAACCATTTGGCCCTAAGTTAACTTTTATTACCAAAAATTGTATCGCTTAACAAACGATGTAGCGCCTGAGTAAAAGTAACCAGCCATACTGGTTTTCGGTAGACACCCGATGCGTGACGCAAAAAATACGCTTTTGACGGTGCCCAATGTCGGCATGAAAAAAAGGAAGATTTTAATTGTAAACAAAATTATACGATAGAAGTTCAGAAAAAGAGTTAATTTAAAAAAATTAGTTCTACAACAATTTCTGAATGAAGAGGAAAATTTTTATACCAAAATTATAACTAGAAAAATAATTAAAATATGTAACTCATGATTCCATCAAATATCATCTGAATATTAACAAAAGAAATAGTTATAAGCATATTTAAAAAAAATCTGTTTTTGGTGATTTTTTAAAGTTTTTCTCAGCTCCAACGCATCTACATTTATTGTACCGGACGACAATCGATTAGTATTTGTAATATCTACAACTTCTTCTTCATTCAACTGTTTTGAATTGGAGATCGACTTATTTTTTATTGCTAAAAATCACTTTTTCCGACTTTTCTGAACTTTTTACGTTAATTGACAATAAAAATAAAACGCTACGTTTGTTGGACTGTTGTCTTCTAAATCAACGTATTTTTTTGTTTTCTGATAACAATGTACTGCCAATAACGTGGAAAAACCAATTTATTTCTATAGACTGCCCTTCTAAATCACATTTATTAAATTAGAAAAAAAATGAAGCCTAAAAGCACAGATTAAAAATACACCAACAAACTGTTAGGTTTCTTATCGCCGATCCTTGCTCACCTGAGCGAAGTATTTATTTAAAAATACACCACTAAACTGTTGGGTTTCTTATCGCCGAACCTTGCTCACCTGAGCGAAGTATTTATTTAAAAATACACCAACAAACGGTTGGGTTTGCTTATCATCGATGCATGCTTGTAGAAAGGCACATTTTATTTATACTTATTTTGCATTATTTATTGGCTCATTAGTTTTAATTTTTCAGCGATTTATTTGTTAAGATTCATAAGTTAGAATCCAGTACTTTCTCTTCTCGACTCCTACTTTACAGTACTCTTAGTTTTCCGGACTCCTTACACTGGTACTGTTAGTTTTGTGGAGTCCTTACCATAGCACTCTAAGTGCTCTTTTACTATTGACAATTTTTGCAATTTAAGGAGGCTTGGGCGTTTGGTGTCGTATCTATTGAAGGGCCCCTGAGGGGTACTTGTCATACAAATGATTCTTTGTAATATTTTTTTTATAATCATTTTGATTATACACATGTGTGAACAAAATAGCAATAATACGCGGAAAAGTCATTGGGAAAACCGATATTAAAAAATTTATTAGTTTTCCCGAGGTACCTTGTGTAAAGACGACGGCCCTGCCACGATAAAGCTGACAACACTGTACTCTCTTGCTCTCATCTGCTATTATATACCTATACTTGTGTTAGACTTAAATTTTCATGCTTGTATGTTTATGAATGTACAGCGCATGCGCACTTACAGTATCTGAACAAAACAATTCTCATGTTCGATGTTTTCCTCGCTATTTTCTCAAAATTTAACGTGTTGATACTATTCTTTTTTTTAAATAATAGATTCTTTATACTTTCAAGTACATGTACCAATATAATGTGTGGGCCCACAGCTTTTTATTGCGGTACGGTAGTCTATTGAATTTCGGGTTCCGTAAGGTTGCGTGTTAAAATGACGAATTTTCACAAGCGATTTTCTCGAAAATAAATGTGTTGACCTACCTATTTTGTTTTCCTAAAAAAATCTAGCAAACTTTATCTATATAATCTCTGAATTTCAGACCTAGCCAACATTTAATTCAAAATCGCCCAAGCCTCCTTAAGTACTTGTATCCAAAAAATTGAGAACGTCAAATAAAGCTGTTCTCATATTCCAAGAAGTTAATTTACTGTTATGAAACCTGATTCTTTATATACCGAAGTAAAAGGGTAACCGCTATTAAGATAGAAAGATTCTACAGTGCAGTTATAAGTAAGTAAATAAAAGCGTTTGTATGTGTTTTAGTTAACAGTAAGTTAAAACGAAGCTAAATGAGTGCCGTGATTTTGTAACTTTTATTTAAAAAGATCTTTTTTATTTTTTTACTGTAATGCCAGAGCACAAGAATCAACAAGCACCATATAAGCTGATATTGTGTTTTACTACATGAAACTTATGTCTTTCTCTAATTATTTTCTACTCATACCCTGTATTCTAGGCTAACATTTTCAGTTGTTATTATTAATGAAAAAAAATTAAAAAAAATGAAATGAAATAAAAAATAAGAAGAATCACTACAAACTGAGCATCATTCTAAGTGATTATTGAGTGCTGGATTTATGTGTGAAGCAGGATTTATGAGTTACTTCATCGTCTCCAGTATCCATGAAAGACAAAGTATCCCAAAACATCTGCACCGCCATCAGTAAACCAAAAAAAGGGTGACCCACTGCTGTACAGACCTGGGGTAAGCTTTTACCAGATCATGCACCTATGTTGTAGCATATGCAAATGCACTGAAGAAACGTTACACACTATGGCCTCTAGTTATCTTGAGTGACTACATCTACACCGTGAAAGCATCAAATTTCAGGATGGTCTGCAGGTCAAGTTTGCCCTAGAGACTCTACAAATAAATGAGTATTTGAAAAAAGTTATCAGAAGTAAAGAGATAGAAATAGAAATATTGATATTCAGTACAAAGAGTAAGTTACATCCAAACAATTACAATTACAACCTATTTGTGACATCAACAGTAAAAAGTTCCAACCCACACATTCATTTATTGATTTTACATATCATATCCCAGAGATATTACTTTTGAACGTTGTGATCGTTCATCAATATTATAAATAAGAGACTGTTAAGTTCAGTCCGCTGAACAGAGCACACTGGCCAAAGTAACTGGACTGGATCATCAACAGGAAAATAATCCTTCCCCCTGGCTCCAACAGGTTAAGTTTAAAGAGTATGTTCTCTTGTGTTCTGAAAAATTACCAGGATCAAAACTATCACAAGTCTGGCATCACCACGAGAAGTTATATTTTACATATTTTTCCAGCAGGTCAACTGTGCTGCACACGGAGCAGGTTAGCCAGAGCGATTACACCGGCATCAGGAAATCGAGAACTCACTTCCTAGCCCATGCTCGTTGACTCTTTTTAACAAAGCAGGGTAACCTGAACGACGGTATCGTCATCATCAAGACGAATCTGCAAGTCTCAGAACACTTATTCATTCAGTTTAAATCGCGTCGGCTGCTGTTGGGCTTGTCAAATTAAACTTTATATGTGTGTCAGAGACGTATATATACCTATATCTGATATCTGCATATATAGTATAAAATAAATATATGTACATAAGCAGCCAAATCACCGAACACACCTTCTTACTTGGGGGGAACCGGAGAACTGGACAGGGTACCCCCACTCCGCTTCAAAGGCATTAGGTGAAACTACGGATTTAGGTGAACTGCCATGGTCCCCATTCGTCCACTCTGTTCTCGCTCCTCGCTGACGACAGTCCTCTGCCGATGCCACTTGGTGAGATCAGTACTTATTATTTCTTGTTTGTACTATCGATTCCGTTTTTGGGTTAATATTAAACATTTAATCCGTGAACAACATTTTTGATCGTGAATAACAGTTTTGTTGTGTAAGGTAAATGTCCCTATTCGTAGAACGTGTCCCTATTCATGGAACATAAAAATTATGTATTTGTTATACAACTAACCTGATAAAAAAATTGTGGTAGTTGCATATTTTATGCATCTTTATGAATTCAGAAGAAAAATTTCATTTTACATACAATAAATGACTAATTTTAAAGATAGTTCCATAAATAGGAACAAAGTCGTACATTACCTATCTTTTGAACTGTACGTATTATGGCACAAACTTCAACTAGGAATTTTTATATTTCTAGTAAACAATTAAACGATATAATTATTTTGGTTCAACAAAATAGTGTTGTGCAAGTGAAAAAGCTTTAATTGTCTTGAAATATTATAATCAATTTACGTTTTTTAAAATGTTTCATAAAAAGGGACATAATATGAAACAATAGGTACATTGTTTCATAATTATGTACATTTTGGTTTTATAATCTTTTTATAAAATAAAGTATTTTAACAACTAAGAACCATATTTAAAAATTATAATAATAATGGTAAATTTATAGCGAACCAGCTAATACCAAAATTCCTACTGTTAAAGCTCACAGTTAAGAAAAAAAAATTAAAGATGTAAGTGTGATGAAATTTGTAGTCATAATAGGGACATTTACCTTACGTGGAACACGCGTAAATTGCTCGCGAGCGCGGGCTCGCCAT
This sequence comes from Copidosoma floridanum, assembly GCF_036245765.1. NCBI lineage: Eukaryota > Metazoa > Arthropoda > Insecta > Hymenoptera > Encyrtidae > Copidosoma > Copidosoma floridanum. The sequence continues at coordinate 16,989,559 of NW_028321898.1, read as the reverse complement.
GTGCCGCGGATTGCGCCACACACGTGTGTCCGGCGACTTCACTTCGCCGCGATTACCACCGACCGGGCACGTCATCATCGTCGACCTTAATTGTGCGACCGCGCTTGGCCAGCCGGTCTGTAGAGTGTGAGAGCTTCTCTCCATTCTTACCTACCTCCTTGGACGTCCACCAGCTCGAGTGACACGTGGAATCGACGTCTCCGTCTTTCCGGTCTCTCAGACTCAGCACCACGTGCTGACCTATTCGTACTCTACTTCTACTGACCGTCTCTCTGATCTTTCTACACACGCATACACTCGCTGCTCACACCTCCATTATTTGTTGTCTTACTTACATTACAGTTTATTTAATTTGCTCGCTTTTTTCTAATAAATTGGGTTTTTTATGCTTCTCAGCTTTTTCCCACAATTCTATTTACTCATTTAGTATTTCCCGACCAGATCCATCCTGTCCTTTATTATATTTAATGTAGATATTAAGTACATTTGAGAAAATTCAAATAATTCAGCTCGCTCATTACTATTAAGTTAACGTAAATTTCCTTGTTGAACACGAGGCCTCTTCAACTGTGAAGAGACCCTCACATATACGTACACTTTTTAAGAGTATTGCCCATCTCTAATTGAAACCACACCCAACTAACGTAAATTTACCCATTTAATCGATACAATTGACCACCTTTGTACACAATATCGTTGCATAGAAGGTACATTTATATTTATAACTCTACTACTTATCTGCCATATAATTTTATAGAAGTATAATTTCTTACTTGGATACTCAATCACCTACTGTTCGCTGTTTTTTTTTTTTTTTTTTTTTTTTTGCAGTTCCCTCATTCTTATAGGTATAATAATTAAACTGTTAATATAGAACTTAACAAAAATTTACTCCTCTGAGTTTAATATTTTTTTAATTCAAAGAGGCTTAGGCGACTTTGAATTAAATGATGGCTAGCTCTGAAATTCAGAGATTATGTAAATAAAGTACGCCAGATTTTTTAATGAAAAAAAATGGGTAGGTCAACACAATCATTTTCGAGAAAGTCGCTTGTGAAAATTCGTTATTTAACACGTAACCTTACGGAATCCGAAATCGAATTGACTATTGTACTGCAATAAAAAGCTGGAGGCCCAGAAATCAAATTGGTACATATACTTTTAATTATAAAGAATCTATTACTTAAAAATTTAAGATAATGTGACACGTTAAATTTTGAGAAAACAGTTAGGAAAACGTCGAACGTGAGAATTGTTTTGTTCAGGTATTGTAAGTGCGTATACGCTGTACATACATAAACATACAAGCATAAATATTTAAGTCCAACACAAGTATAGGTATATAATAGCAGAAGAGAGCAAGAGAGTACAATGATGTCAGTTTTATCGTGATAGAGCCGTTATCTTCACGCAAGGTACCTCAGGAAAACTAATAATTTTTTTAATATCTATTTCCCGGTGACTTTTCCGCGTATTATTGATATTTCGTTGGCACACGTATATCATAAATATAATTGTGAAAAAAAAATATAAATAATCATTGGCATGATAAGTATCCCACAGTAGATACTACACCAAACGCCAAATTCTCCTTTAATCGAAGTTAGCTCTCTCTTCAAGATGATTTAAGGGATTTCAAGTAAGCGATTTTATCTCTGCAAATTTGAGTTGGTTGTTTCTTTTACCGATGCATATTTTTACGTGTGGCCAGAAGATAACTCAATCCGTGGGCTCCCAATAGTCATCCACCGTTATAGAGTCATACTAATTTCGAAGCAACACGTGGTTATTGGGTGATTTTGGATGCTATTTTTGTAGATTTACTTGCAGAGTTTTCTATAAGAATTTAAGCAGGATTACGCGATAGATTTAACATGTTATTTTTGCAAGTACAATTGCAAAATTCATACAGGTATCACGCTTTTACTGAGTACTCTGCAAAAACATCTATTTTACTCCCCGTTTGATTGAGGAATCGATTTCGATTCAAGTATTTTTTGATTATTTTGATAACGAAATTTTTTTCAGTTGAAGAATATCTCCATGATTTAACCAGCAATGATCCTGCAGTTCTGCAGGCGTGGAGTTTGTACCCGATGAAAAGGTCAAAAATGTAAGATTTGAGAAAGTACATGTAATAAAAAAAAAATAATTAAAAAAAGAAAGGGGAGAAGGCACAGAGAAAGAAAAAAGAAAGAAGATATATACTCTTGGTATGGATAATTTTAATACTGTTGCGCAGTACAGATAAAGATATTTAAAAAATAGTATTTTTAATAAATGGGCTGAAATTCCAAAATTTGTTGTCTATTTTCTATTTTGATCTTTCCTACGTAATATTCCTTTCACAATGAAATTTGTGTTCTCATAAACACTGTGATCAAAGTGATTTGTGAGAATCGCTGCCAATAAATTAGCACAAAGCTTTCTCAAGCTGTATTATTCTGCTTTTAGCTTTTAACTAATGCTCAGATTTTAATTTACTTTTATATTCTCGTTACATAACATGTTTATTTACATAGCAAGTTTACTATTTAAGAATTAAAAATTTTTTATTTTGTTGAAACTGTTGAAAAGATCCCATAAATTTAGAAGAATCCATAACGCTCACTATTTCACGCTATTTCTCACCATAATAATTTCATAATGTGAAAGTTAATTTCAAGATTTTTCATGAATTTAATATTTTATTTTATGTAACTGTTTTTATTTCTCAAGCAAATTCTGTAATATCTACTCTTGATTTGATAAAGTCTTGATGAAAAGTTTAGGTGCAAATAAACTTATGTTAATCATTTTTTATTAAGTTCTTTAGAAGTTATATGGATTTATTGAAGAAAAAAAAATTGCATTTTTGATTTGTAACATTTTTTTGCTTTTTAAAAAAAAAATGTAAAGAATAAAAAAATATGAAATATTAAAAGATACTTTCGTAGTAAAAATAGAGTTGCACCACCTCAAACCTTTCCATTTTTACTCAGTAATAGTAAGGGTCACACATATTAACAGTTAACTTTGCATAAAATTTTAAGTTATTTGGAACTATGTTCCAAAACTAACACAGTGTTTAAACAAACTAATACTTGAAAAGGTATTAAAAATTTAGCGTTTTTGATTCTTTTTTTTCTTTTCAGTTCTCTAATAAAATTATGAAAAATGTGCTATATTTGTTATTTGATTTTTTTGTTAGATGTATTGTTGGCGCTCGTAACTGAATTATTACGCATGCGCAACAGCGAGAAGACGAAGACGAGACGTAGTGACGCTGCACTTCAGCGTCAAGTAACTACGGTTTTGCTTACTCTCGCGCAGTCAGCCAGTCTGTTAACACACGCATACTCTGTCTTCGCATTTTACTTACAGTTTATCCTACCTTTTCTGTTTTTAGCTACCGTACTTAAGATACTAAAGTGTTAAGATAGTTAAACCTAAAGATAGTGTAAATAAACGTGTCCGAGTTCAAGTCTATACTTCGAGTGTTGTATTTTTATTTGCCAAGTCACCTGCCCAAACCCATACTGCTAACGTTTTTACTTATAATAATAGCTATCAAATGAAATATTTAAATAAATTTTAAGCTTAAAACATTAAAATTGGTCGTTGGGATCCTAAGGTATAATTAAATACACACATCCACACTCACATACGGAAAAAGAGAGAAATCGAGAGAGACAGACTTTTTCTAAAAATGGTTTTTTTACTTGACACTATTTACTCCGAAACAAGATAAAAAAGCTGTTTATAATATACCAGTTTTTAATTGAAAAGGAATCACATAAAAAAGAAAAGTGCAAAAGAGTTTGGGTGTCTGAAGTATTTAAAGAAGTTAATCGAATTGCTCAAGGAGCTAGCGATAACTTGATCAATACTCTTCGATTGCATGATACCCAAGGGTTTAGAAATTTCTTCAGGATGACCCCCAGTGTCTTTGATAAGCTTTTATTCTTAGTTGGCTTTGCGATTTCCAAATAGATAGTTCTTCGGGCTTCGATTTCTGCAGTAATACGTTTACAAGTCACATTAAGATTCTTAGCAACAGGAGATAAAATAAAGTCATTAGCTCACCTGTTCAGAATGAGCCCAAGCAGTGTTACAAAAATCATTGAGGAAACTTGTAGTCATCTTTGGTATTGTATTAAGTCCATTGTTTTTAAGAAGACCTTTACCACAGAGGTATGGAAAAATATTTCAAAAGGGTTTGAAGATGAATGGGATTTTCCTCACTGTTGGGGAAGCATAGATGATAAATTAATAACAATGCAGGTTCTTATGATCCAACAGTGATCTTTATGAATAGTATACCTCAAACGATGTACTGAAAATTACATTTTTCAGGCTCCTCTACATAGTAACTCATACTTCTATGATTACATAGGGCATCACAGTACTTATTCATCTGCAGGCCTACATTGATGCTTATCAAAAATTTATCATTGTCGAAATAGGTGCAGTTGGTCGTCAAAACGATGGAGGTGTATCAAATAACAGTACAACAGGCCAAATGATGATGAATCACCAGTTGAATATTCCGCCTCCAGAACCATTGGTTCTAGGAGCATGCAAGCTTCCGTACATTTTTTTAGGCGATGAAGCCTTTGGGCTAAGTGAATTAACTTTGACTTCATACCCTAGAAGTTCAAAGCTCGACATGAAAAAAAGGTATTCAACTACCGTCAGTCTAGAGCTTGAAGAATAGTTGAATGTAGTGTTGGCAGATTTGTTAAAGTGTGGCAATTATTTGACAGTCGTGTAAAAATGTCACTACTAACATTAATAGAGACAGTGAAAGCTTGTGTGTATCTACACAACTTCATTATTGTGAAAGATTCAAGTAGCAAGAAAAAACCAGAACCCACTTTAAATACACACCATTGTGAGAACTTGGAAGAAAATCCATATTCATTCAAGAGTGATAGGGCTAGACAAGTTGCTGCTGTACGCATGTGAAACTGCTTTGCTAATTACTTCATGAATAAAGAAGCTGTGCCATTTCAATGGACAAAAGCCAATAATGCTGAGTTTTAACGAGAACTGACATATGCTTTAATTAATTATGTAGTTATATATTACTTTATAAAAGTTTAAAACTTGAAGTACAATATACTAAACTGTTAGCAGTATGGATGTGTGGGTATGTAATCGGGCAATAAAATGTATGACACTGTCGATTTTATTCTAAAACACGGACACGTTTATTCTCATTATCTTCAGTGTATGCTATCTTTAGCCTTTACAATCAAGGATGCAACCGTAAGCTGAACTGAAATAAAGCAAGATCAAATCAAAAGGAAAATACGAAAAGCAGGGAATGCGTATCGACAGACTGACTGACCACGCGAGAGTGCGTAAACTATAGGTATTGATATAGCTGTATATATCGAGTAGAGGGAGAAGGCACCGTGTCGGTCTACACCAAGTATACTTATTGAATTAAAAAAAAAAAAAAAAAAACCCCTGGATAAGTGAAAAGTCAATTAGACTGTTAAATCTCGGTCTTAGAGGATAGGAAATTACCAACTGCAGGCTTTTCCCTGCTTACGGGGTGGTGACGTCCGCTGGCATGGCGTGCATGCCTACATAACCTTCCCTGTGCTCAAACTCTCCCACAAATTAGAGCCTTTCACAAATCATAGTGCTCCCGGCTATCCGGGCAGCACTCACAGTACAGTATGCCAGGAGATGAGGAGGATGATCTCATCATGGACACTCAGGACGGCCTTAGCGCAATAACCTCTGATAGGAGAAAGAGATCGAGCAGTTATCCCATCGAACATGCCTCAAGTCAAAAAGAAAAAGCGCCTAAAGCTCCAAAAGTGAACGATGACTCGTTCAACTTACAGAATCAAGGAAAGAACACCTCTGTCCAAGCTTTGGATAACCAGGCTCAAGAAAACAATGGACATAAGCGGACAGTCAGTTCCCCCGACTTGAAGTACTTTCCTTCAGACAGGGGTCCCTTCGGAGTCATCATTGCTAGTAAACGCACACCAGGAAAACCATCAAGTAAACTAAACAGATACGCCATAAGTAAACTTATCTCCAAGAAATACAATGTCCAGGAAGTGTTCCTCAAGTCGACTTACAAGCTCGAAGTCATCTTCAAAACCTACGATGAAGCCAATAAAATTCTCAAAAAGATATCCATAGCAAATGCGACGTATTCATCCCACACCACAGAATCATTTGAAAGGGGATATTCAGAGGGGTGGACTTCGATATTGAAGAAAGTAAGATCTTGGAAGATACCAAATCCAGTGTCAAAGTGCACAGCATTAGAAGGATCACTAGGAAAAACCACAAGGCCGTGAATGACATCAGCGCGTCAAAGTACCTGCCAACCAAGTCGATTATTGTCTACTTCCACGAACAAGACTTGATTCAGACTGTATTTCTTTACCACATTGCTCACGAGGCTCAGCCATACGTAGCTGAACCACGTATTTGCTTTTCTTGCTATCAACCTGGTCACTCTGCCAGTAGATGCTCGTACTCTCCCCTTTGTAGATTTTGTGGTCAAGCAAGACACGAGGATAAGTGTGCTTCAGACTAACCAATGTGCGCTTCATGCGACGGATCCCACCGTACCTTGAGCAATGACTGCCCTGTCATTATCTGGGAAAGCACAGTGCAGAGAATCATGGCATTCGAAAACAAGCCTAGAGACAACGCCATGAAGATTGTAAACGGAAACTTCAATACCCGAAACACTGTTGCATCTAAAGAAGCGTTCTCCTATTTGACTAGCGATCAGCACGCTTCGCAAAATCGATTCCAGATTCTAACTCAGGATCCTCAGCTGAATTCAGATAATGGCATGGCTACGTACTCCTATGCTGTTCTGAAAAGACCACCGAGACAGCTCACTAACAAAGGCAGCAACAACTCACCAAAGAAATCACAAGCATATCCATCTCGGACAAAGCTCCAGGACCAACCCATTTCGACTCATCAGAACTCCAATAAACCTACAAAGGAGCACCCAACAGTACAGAACGACACCCTAGTCACGAGTTTTTTCAACCTATAGATTCACCAGGCTCCAGGCTTCGATCTCCGGACCTCGATCACCAACGTACACCAGCTTTCAGCCAAACCAGAGAATCTCCCCCTAGGATAACAATACAGCTTCTCACCAAGATGCTGGCTCAACGGCTCAAGGTCTCCCAAGCCAAACCGAGGGGCTATAAACGGACAAAGTAACAACTCCCTTTTGATCTCCTACGGACTATTCGGATCTTGTTTCTTTTCAGAGTTCAGGTGACAAAGCGGAAAATTTCCACACGGGTCCCATATCGTAAATTTACTCGACTACTCTTTATACATTCGCTTAGCTTTTAAATATCAAATTTTTCTTTTTTAGTTTTTTAGTTTTATTTTTAACATATTCTAACTTTAGTTACTAGTTAACAGATATGCATAATACATCTAACTCAACGACAGAAAATTATACGCTAAAAATTCTGCATTGGAATGCCAGAAGTATTCTTACTAAAATTAATAAATTCAAAAAACTATCTACAGGCTTTGATGTTATTGTATGTGTAGATTTTTTTCTTAAACCAGAACTGGTTTTTAACTTACCTGGTTATAGCACATTTCGAAAAGACCGCACTTCAGCCCCCGGTGGTGGAATTGTGGTATTTATTAAAAATCACATTAAATACAAGGAATTTTCAACGCACTCTTCGGATAATTCTGTTGAGCTGTGCGGCCTGAACTTAAGTAATGTAAACCCTAATTTGGACTGAATTTTTTGCTACAGAGTTCCTGGAAACACTCTCCCACAAATACTTTGGGATGAAATTGTTGGTAACGTAAACACCTCGCATCACTCAGTATTAATAGGCAATTTTAATGCCCATAACGCAAACTGGAACTGTGATACTACGGATAGTAACGGTATTTATTTTGAAAACGCCTATAAAGCAAGGGATCTAGTTCTCCACAATTTCAACACAAAGACCTACTCAAACGAACGAAAGAATTATTATTCAAACCTAGATTTAGTTCTATCCACTCAAAACATAAAAGACTCGATCAGTTTCTCAGTCTGCGAAGAGAAACTAGGATCTGATCATTTCCCAGTCTTTATAGATATTAACACTTCCAAATATGTATATAACAAAAAAACATTTAAAATAAACTCAACTAGAACTGACTGGAATCGGGTTGAAGCTATATTGGAAGACGAAGTTAAGGATTTTTATGGCCTGGATTTCGAATCTCTAGCACCTGCTGCCAAATATTTGTACTTTACTAACAAAATATCGCACACCATTTCTGACTGCACTCCTAGGAAAAAAATCCGTCCAAAACAAACCGCTCCAACCCGGTTCCATGGTGGGATCATGACTGTGATCGTATCACAAGACTAAGAAAAGCTGCGTACAAACGTTTCCTATTCTCTTGTAATCAAAAGGACTTTATTGAATATAACAAGCGCTGCGCTGAAGCCAAAAAACTACTTAAGTCAAAAAAAAGGCGTCTTTTATCCATTTTGCCAAATCCCTTAACTTTCGCTCCAACCCTTCGTACGTCTGGAACAAGTGTCGTGTATTTAAGAACTGTTGGGTCAAACCCAAGCCCGCCCACATACCAGAAAACAGTTACTTCAACGAAAAACGCGAAGCTGCACTCAAAAAAATCTGTCCACCTTGGGTCCCCACCGATCCAAATTACTTACCGTCCAGCCTTCCAAACGCTCTCTTGGACTCTAAATTTTCTTTCGCAGAATTAAACTCAGCTCTAAAGATGAAAAGAATCAATTCTGCCCCGGGTATGGATGAGATCGGGTTTGATATCATTAAAAGGCTATCGCACAAATATATACTTATTTTGCTGGACATATTTAATGAAATGTTTGCCTCTGGCTACTTCCCTGTCAGTTGGAAAGACGTCTTCGTACAATTCATCCAAAAAACTGATGGTGTCAACGTCAGACCTATTTCTCTGACCTCATGCTTGTGCAAATTATTTGAAACCTTAATCAAAAACCGCCTCCAATGGTACACTGAGTACAACAATTGGTTCCCTCCTTACCAACACGAATTCAGACGCGGGAACTCGGCTATTGACAATTTACTCAATCTTGCCCTATGTGTAGAATCGGCATTCAAAGATGGTCAAGAGGTCTATGTCTGCTTTCTAGATATTCAAGGCGCCTTCGATAACGTCAACATCGACATAATGCTACAAAAATTAGCTAACCTTGGATGCTCTGGTCAAGTACTCCAGTTTATCAAATTCATTACCTCCGAGCGTCACATTTTTACCAGTTTCTCTGAATCTTCTTTCTCCACATACAGAGGTGTTCCTCAGGGTGCTGTTTTGAGTCCCCTCCTATTCTCCTTGTACTCTGCCTCTCTGACCATTAACATACCACCCCAAATACAAATCTCTGCATTTGCTGACGGCTTTGCACTTTATATTAAAACCAGCAAACATCAAAACAATCTCACAATTCTTCAAAGCGCTGTTAAAATCTTTGACTCAAATGCACTTAAAATTGGGCTCAACGTAGCTCCTCTCAAAACAAAACTCGTTGATTTCAACAACAAGAACATCAAACCAGGTTCAGTTGAAATCCAACTCAGAGACCATACCATCAAATCGAGCGATAATGTCAAATTTCTTGGCGTAATCATGGACTATAAATTTATCTTCAACTTACATACCGCATACGTAAATGCTAGGTACTCTGCTGCTCTAAATATCTTACGTTTCTTGCGCGGTACCTGGTGGAAATCCAACCTTGAGACATTTTTAATCAAACACAAAAGTCTTATTCGATCTATCATGGATTATGCCTGTTTTATTTACTTTCCGAAAAATCTCAACCTACAAAACAAAATTGAAAAAATAAAGTACGCTGCCATCCGTCTTGTCATGGGTTACCGTTCAAGCACTCCAACCAATATTCTTCTGGAAGAATCCAAATTAACGTCAATTAAACTTCGGAGTAAATTCGTATGCAACTGCCACCAGGCCAAAGTTCTAAGCAACTCTTCTTCCGAGTCTAGATACCTAATTTCACTATTTTACTCGTTGTATGAGGACAGCCGGCCCAAAAGACTATTCTCTAGCTGAATAATAGATTTTCTCAACTCTGACTTCCCTTTCCATTCAAACTCCCATTACAACGCATACAGCTACGGTTTTAACATCACGAACACTTCCTTGCCTACCGACTTACTCTTCGGCAAATCTATTACTCCTGATTCCCACCCAAATCCCTTGATTGATGACCTGGTGCACGACTCAAAAGCCATTGCTATTTTTACTGACGGCAGTAAAATCCCTGATGCTCCATTTGTAGGGTCAGCCTTCTACTGCCCTGTTCTTTCGGTAAAATGTCAAACCAATCTTCCATCCTTTGCCTCCATATTCTCGGCCGAATGTCGAGCTATTTCTGCCGCCTTTGATTTTATCCTTGATTATTCCAGTTCCTTTCCTCAGTGCAATTTTCTTATATTTAGCGACTCTCTCAGCGTCATTTTAAAATTAGGTTCATCCACTTACAACATCAAAACTAATTTTCTCATCTTCGAAATCAAAGATAAATATGCAAAGTTCAGTTCTTTAAACCCAGATAACTTTGTCAAACTTGTTTGGATTCCTTCCCACACAGGTATCTTTCACAACGACTCAGTAGACAAACTGGCAAAACAGGCTTGTTTTTCACCACAATCCTCCTTCTCCCCCACAAATTACACGAATTTGTTCCAGATGTTTAAAGATGATTCTTTTGTCCACTCAACTAACATTAATGTACGGGATGGGCTCAAAAAAGGGAAATCATATTTTGATATGTTTTGTACTAAAACAAAGAAACCTTGGTTCTATGCGAAAAATCTAACGCGCAAATTTATTGTTATTGTTAATCGTATGCGCTCGAATCACCATAGCCTCAGAGAGAGTCTATATCGAAAGGGTATCATAAACGACCCTACCTGCGAATGTGGATTTGAGGAGCAGAGCCTCAACCATATAATTTGGAACTGTGATTTATATTCACCTCAAAGGAAAATAATGTTCCAAGATCTTCATAAAATTAATGTCAAGCCCCCTCTAAATATAGAATGTATCATTGCTAATCCCAACATACCAGCGTGCCTTATTATATTAAAGTTTTTTAAGTCATGTAAAATATCTGTATAACATATTAGCAATTATACCTTCAAGTACCATTTAACCTTATTATTATTCTATTTACTTATGTATAAAGTGGATCTCATTATGTACAAGAACGTCTCTGTCTTCGACACCTCTTAAAGTAAATTGAGGTGCGCAAATTTAAACTCTCGCGCGAAACGAAAGACTGTTCCATACGAAGCTACTTTTAAGTTGTATTGACCTTTGTATACTTAAGCGCCCCTATTATGTATTAAAACTTACTATCACTCTTGTATAAAACAATATATTTTTCTGAATAAAGTAAGCGTTCATACCTCTTGTGAAGTCAGAACCTTAATTTAAAAAAAAAAAAAAAAAAAAAAAAACTTTAGGTATAAGACGCTGAAGTGCAGCGTCACGGCGTCTCGTCTTCTGGTCTTCTTGCTATTGCACATGCGTTAGAATTCAGTAACGAGCGCCAAATATACATCTAACATAAACATAATTTTTTATCAAACTGATCAGCATTACCTTAATCAGTCTTTTTTGTAACTAATTAAATCCGCCTTTGGCATTTATAGCTTATGAAGTAGACAACTTTATAAAAGTTTAAAACTTGAAGTACAATAGGGGTAAACGGTACAGTTATTGACACCTTAAGGTAGTGATTTACCCCTGTATAATTTGTATATCTATATATAAAGGCTCCATTTAAAAGTGCATGTGGCGGTCAATCACTATCGGGGGGTCAACAACTGTACCGTTCACCCCTATGCTAAATACACTTACAGCTAAAATGAAAGATCGCAGCTATTCATTTTGGAACTCTTAATTTGTTTTGGCGATTTAAAAAACTCAAGAGATCGATCTGCATTTAAAAGCGATGCTCTTCTGGAATCTTTCTCAAGATCTCCCCAACCTGGATTAAACAACCATCAACTCCATTTAAAGGTTTATTTTCTTGTAACACTGACAACATTTTTTCATCAAAACTGTTGCTATGGCTTATCTTTTGACCTGAAATAGATTTACGATTATTTGGATATTGTTACAATTATTATAAATTATGTGATTGTACTTGGAAGAGATGTCGTTGTTCTTAAATTATAATTAATATTACTGCACGGTTGACAAAGTTAACAAAAACTATGTAACAAAACAAACTTACGGCACGGGATCTGTACTATCATTTGAGAATTGCATGATATCGTAAAATTTAAATGATTCAGATGGATTTTTCTTGTTGGAGGCAGCCGAGCCACTGGGTTTGTATGCACGCACTTTTGTTCTTATTTTTGTGTACCGATTTCTTAAATACTCCCACCTCACTTTTACTACTTCATAATTATCCTCTTTTAATTATTTCGCAACAGCCATCCACAGAGCAGTTTTTTTCATCGTGTTTTTATCTTTAACTGGTACATTTTTGGTATCGTATAACGCTAGTCTTTTGAACACAGCATTAATAAGTTTCTCATCATGTCATCTTGATCGAAGTAATTCTCTTTGCTCTGCTGTTCATTAGTACTTGATGGGCTGTTTGATGCTGTTGCTTGATGTTTTTCCAAGTCGTAATTTTAGAACTGAAACAAACAGTATGCTTCTGAATTCCATGGCATATACAAGTACAACTATCACAACGTAGATAATTTAGTTTTTACCTGGAAAAATTTTGTCTTCTTCATTGGAAACTAACACGTAGTTATTGTCTTTGAAAAGACTGAAACATCTATGATTCCAAATATTGCTATCGTTGAGTACTTCTTCTTCACAATCTCTGCATATCAAAATCTGTAGAAGACATCAATAAAAAATTTTCTATTACGAATAATTAATAAACAAATTGTTGCTTAAGAGTGTACAGTAATCTTAGTATCACACAATATTGTTTATTTTTTAAATCGATATTACGTTACTACACAACATCCAACGTAAACTTCTATCTATTGTTTATATTTGCATGTTAAAAATTAAAAAGTTAGGTTATCTATTACAATATTTGATGAAAACAATATTTTTAAACTTACTCCTTCATTTTCCATCTTGGGTTAGGCGAAAATATGCAGCAAATAATGTTTTTTAACAGGAATTGACCTTTGATCACTTAAATACTTTTTCAAAATATCTCCGCTCGTGTGTTTGAGCTACCAGTCTGCAGACTGCCAGACTCCATGTAATCTCACCCTTATTAGTAAACACAACAAAATTTAAATAATTACGTTCACACAAAACATGAATTCAAATTTTGCGCCCATGGAAGCTTTGAGCTTTGCAACAAATGGCGGCGGTTCTGCTGCTCACTCCCTTGAAGCTCACTAGTAGATTACAGTGCGTAGTTATCAGCTAGAAGTTCTGTAATATTTCTGGTCAGACTTTCAACTAGGAAACTAGAAGTATGATTTTACAGTTATTGGACGCATACTTACTGACTGAAATAAAGTAATAATGTTGAGACCAACTAAACTTTTTCGTTCTTAAGGTGAAGGAATCAAAGAATAATACACTGACATGTGATACGGCTTAAAATGTGGTCGAAGATAACTGTAATTCATGAAGAAAAATCAGAGATCAGCGAGATGGCGTTATCGCAAACATTTTATTATATGAAAATAAACAAAGAGTCTATAATACAGTATATTTTTCCAAAGTATAAAACTTAGCATGCAGTTTCAGAAATCTTGGTGAAGGTCAAACGGATCTGGCTGTTATGGCAAAAACTCTGAACGGGCTCCCAGCAGTGTATGAACATTTTAGTTCAGAGCTCTTCAGCATAACGGCTTTATCGGCGACGGTTGGACATAGAAATTTCCAGAAACAGTAAAATCAACAAAAAAAACTGCTGAAGGACTCAAGAAACATACACCTGCTAAATATGCAACAAGAAAGGACACATAGCTAAAGTTTGACAAAGCATGCCATCTTATAGCTTTGCGCTCCACTCCCGAGGATCAGGTCAGAACAAATTTTGGTAATAGTGGTGGGATACCTGGGGGCCATCTACAAGAGTTTTTCGCTCAGAGGCCTGTCAGGATTCACGACCTAGAAGACGAGGAATGAATGGGGCGGAGATTGTCCAAAAGTCACTGGGGCACACATACACTGGTGTCCTTCTCAACCAAACGCACAGTACATTACGAGCCAGAGCGTACTTGCAGAACTTTAAGCTCACCTGGATACATCGTTTGACAAGAGACCGCTAGCCAAGGTATAGCGAATAAACTCTGAACTTGCTTAGATTGCCTGAGGGAGAGGCATCGCCAGCCGATTCTCTGATGTCATCTCAACCGGTGGCACCAGAGGCTATGCAGTAAAACATCAATCTACGACATCTGGAACTCCACTGCAAAAACACTTGCAGCTCTTGCCATCCACAAGAGAGAGTCTTCAACTATCATTATCAGCTATGTTTAATTTAAGCGCGCAAAATGTTGTCAATATCAGACCAATGGTCCGTAGTTCAGGAGACCCCCTTCTTGATGATTTTGATGACATCATCATGATAAGTAAACCACAAACGGATCGTTTTAAGGGTAGCACATATTCCTTTTTGAGTAATGTAAGCACAAGTTTAGTTGTTAGCAGTACTTACAAAATATTAATCGAAATCAGCAGCAAAACCTAATAAAAAATTGAAGGTCGCATACAAGAAACTTAAGGAACTAAGTAATTTCAACTCTGAATTTAATAGTATAGGAAAATACCAATGGCAATTTCCATTAAAGAATGCCAAGCCGTTGAGAATTAAATGAACACCGAGAAAAAGAATCTCTTTGTATGAACCATTAAGACTGAAATTGCTGGAGATGCACGCAACCAAATTATTTACAAAGCTTCTCGAATCTTGATCACTTTTTCTCTGAACTTAAGGAGATATTTTCACCTCAACAGAGCATAACTTAGCTTCAAGCCGAGTTATCCCACGTGGTCTATAGGAAATGCAAGAAAGCGTGTTTGAATACCGACTGTGGGTCTTGAAAACTTTACAAACTATAGTTAGCCTGATTTTCGAGGATTATCCTCCCAAATCTGTTGACATAATCATCCAAAGGGCCTCCCACACTGCTATGAAGAGATTTTCACTTGGCCGGGTCTCGGTTACATAACTTATAATCTTGAATCTGCAATTAGTGTAGCCGAAAATATTAAATACATTGTTCCAGATCAATCAAGCATACATTGTAAAGTTAAATATGTAAAAATTTGTTTTTCATGCATGTGTAGTAACGTAAGAAACATGTTTTCTAATGTAAATGACGAGCGTTGTCATGTTAAAAAGATGTTGTTAATTTTGGTTAAAAGACGTTCAGTTTGCAACGAGATAAAATAGCTAAGAGTCTCATTTTGTTTGGCAGCAATAAATATTCTTCAAATTCAATAATTTTCCGAAGATGCTTCTTTCTTTGCGCAAAGCTGATTGTGTCAGCTATACAGTTAATGACATGTGGTGATAATTTTCTTTTAAATCCAAACGGTTAAATATAAGATGTCTTTTACTAAAACAAGTCTAATATGTTCCAATTTCCTAATAAGCTGTTTGTATGAATAATGAGTTTTTAACCCGTTCAAGGGAGTTCTATCGGTAAACGAATTAACAATGACCCTGTCAAAATTTGAAGGCACGAGGGTTCCTAGGAGCCGAGTAATTAATATTCCTATTTAGCTAATTTTTACATGTAGGCTTACGGGCTGTCGTCTTTTTAAGCGCTTATATTGTATTTAACTCGTTTATTAACAATGAACTTTAGATGAAAATTTTATCAATGATTAAAAAATATCTAACGATCATAGGGGGAGACTGGGTACGGTTGTGACAAAGGGCAGTCGTGACAGTGCTCATATTGGCAAAATTGTAAGAGAGAACCGCCAAATACAAGAGGGGGGTGGAGTGTAATGCTGGACGACTTATGCTTGACAGTAAAGCATCAGCTGTCGTGTGATATCAACGATAGCAGAGACCTACATTACTTTTGGGAATTGTAATGTAAGTATTTTCTTTAAACTTTTTTTTGGGATTGTCGCTGTATATGTACAGATCGAGCAATGAGTATTTTTCCTCGTTATAAGATATATATTAGTGCATAAAAGAGCAGTGGTTAATTTTCATGTAAGCTATGTTGTGTTTACATAGAATTTTTTTTTTTTTCGAATGAGTATGATGGTACGGTTGTGACACAAGAAAAATTAGTTTTTTTCCTGTCAGATGCCTTGTGAACGTTCAAGGAGAATGAAAAGAGGTGCGTGTGATGTTGAAAGGCATACGATGATACAAAGCAGGGGATTTCTATACGAAAACCTGCAGAAATTCACCAATTAAATCACATGACATTATTGCGATACGTTCGTATATATGATGCAACCAATGCAAATGGCAATGACGGAGGCAGCGTTAGTATAGGTTACGTTGCTCACAACAAAGTCTATTTCAAGGAGCAGGAACAGCGGTTGTCAAAATACCTATACTGCATTGCGTGGATATACACTTTGGGTATATAAAATCTATAATAATAAATTATACTGTTCAAAAGTAGATATAAGCCATAAAATGTTCCAAATTTGGTGCCTTCAATTAAAAATTAATGTTAAATTATGTTACACATACGATACAATAAAAGTGATTTAAAACGGTTTTAATGTATTTTTTTAACCTGTCACAACCACCTCCAGGTATCGTCACAACCACCCCTGGGGTGTGGTCGGTTGTGACATATAAAAATTTTTTTTAACAGCTCGTTTATGTAAACGGCTGTAGGTACCTGTAGTCATAATTTTTGTACACACATGTAGAGGAGTCTTTAATTTATCATGCCTAGCAATTTTCATCTCACTGAGTTTCATACTTTCAAAGTTACGGGCTCTTAAGTGAAAATTAGCACAACCGTACCTAGTCTTCCCCTATTAAATTTCATTAAACATCTCGAGGGTACTAGTGAGAGAAGCAATTATTTAATAATCGAGGTATAAAGTAAAAAAGGTTATGTTGTCACAGGAGAGCAAGAAATACAGACGACACACCAAACTATAGAGAGCGTCGCATGGACTGTATCAAGGGATTGAACCTCCTCAACGTTATATTATCAGAAACACATGAAAATTTATGTAGTTAAATTTATTAATTTATTAAGCTTGACTGATTATATATTATGACGTTACTATCCGTCGGTCGTATTAGCGCTGCAGAGCCAGCGTGTATATATGTATAAACATGAAATTTGCTGCTGCTTTGTAGTTACGCTTTTTTTTTCTTGTACAAAGAGATATGTCTTACGCTAGCTCCAAGGAAAGAAAAGCGTAAGTGCAAGAGGTTTTTTTAGTGTGACATCAGTAGTCTTTCTCGTGGACTAATACCGAGTAAAAAAATCGTAAGTGCTGTTACGGCTTTTTTCCCCGTTAACGACACGTCGAATTCCAATATTTTTGTTACTTGCGGCTTTTTTTGATGGGAAGACAGATTTCTGTTGACTTTCAATTAATTATTATTAATAAATGAAAAAAGATATCAAATGTTTATAAATGCCATTAAATAGGGCATTCGCTGATGAATCGATCAGTATAAATAACTCATTTTTTATAAAAATGTCATTTACGGCTTTTTTCCGTGGCACGGCAGAGTAGCTGGCACCCAATAATTCATGTTTCAGAATTTTGCTATCAGTTCTATTTTTACCAACGTATATCATACGAACTGTATTATTTCAAAACTGTAAGTGTGCAATTAAAGTAGTACATATTATTTTCATAGACAAGATACACATTAACGGTCTTTGTCTTTACTTAATTATCTTTACTTATTTATTTCTTACATTGTAAACAGAAAAAAGTTGTTAATTATTTTCGAAAGCGTCTGATTTAAGAATATTTTCATCAAATC
This sequence comes from Copidosoma floridanum, assembly GCF_036245765.1. Lineage (NCBI taxonomy): Eukaryota > Metazoa > Arthropoda > Insecta > Hymenoptera > Encyrtidae > Copidosoma > Copidosoma floridanum. The sequence continues at coordinate 16,971,579 of NW_028321898.1, read as the reverse complement.
CCTTTCAAAAGAGTGACAGTTGCTAAAGACAATCTTTGGCGCAGCAACGATTTTTTATATTAATTATTCGGTTGTGTCAGGACTAAAGTCAGTTTGTGCGATTGATTTATTATCAAACTCGTGATTGTTATCAGTTAAGAAGTAACCTCGCCTTTCCCACCAAAATAAAATTGGCTCCTTCAACGCTTGCACTACAACTTTCCCATCGGCTTTGCATAGAGGCTTCACCTCAATAATCTCGTGAACAAATCCTAAGAGACTATTACATATTTACGGCCAATTTTACTCCACAGAAACTCTATTAGATCAGCCACCACAATGTTGACACAGACTTGATGTGGACGAATCCATATTTAACTGCTGGAGCTGCTGCCACCAGTTTACCTATTACCCTAGCAAAATCCTTAATCTTACAATTCCTTCGTCTCAACAACTGACTAATAAGATTAATGAGGCTCTGTTTCTTTTCTGGAGGCAATTCTAAAATGTATTGATCCGAGTCGATTATGATGCCCAAAAAAACACATCTAACTGAAGGGGTCAAAGAAGTCTTTTGCCAATTAATTAAAAAACCTAACGATAAAAGTAGAGTTACTGTTTCCATAAGATTTTTCCTGCAACCTCTCTGATCTTTAGCTATAATCAAAAAATCATCCAGATACAGAACCAAAGCAAAACCTTTTGCCCTTAAATAACCAACCACAGCCTTCAATAATTTCGTGAAAATGAAAGGCGCTATATTTAGCCCGAAAGGAAGGCATACAAACTGCAAAATTTGATCGTTCCAGGAGAAACAAAGATATTTACGACTATTCTTATGGATAGGCACGGAGAAGTAGGCATCTTCTAAGTCAATCTTGCTCATAAATGAACCCCTAGAAACAAAATGCGTAGCTGTTCTGATATCTTCCAACTTGAAGTGTTGAGTAGGTATATACCGATTTAAGTTCTTTAGATTTAAAACAAAACGAAAGGAACCATCTGGTTTGGGAACAAGAAAGTAGCTAGATAAGAATAGTCCCTCTTTTCGTGTAACTGCCTCGATAGCACCCTTCTTTAAGGTAGTTGTACAGCAAATTGAAATATAGGATAGAAAATTATGATATTTTGCAGGATGGTAGATTAATGCATAAAAATAAGAAATCTAAATTTTTGTGACCCGAGGGTACCTATAAAGGGAGATATTCATAATTATTTGCATGCCTTGAGTTTTTGTTTACATGCCAATACAACATGGCGTCTTATGGGAAACCGTGGAGCTGTCTGTATATTATCATTCATATCGTTGCTAATATAGGATAGGTTCTGATGCCCTTTGGACAGTAGAAAGATAATTAAATGACAATTATATATTCGCTTTCAAAACCTTCCAAGGGTACTTGTGAGAAAAGTAATTAAATAGTAAAGCGTGAAGAACGTGCATTTGTGAGACGCTATTTGAAAATATGGCAACGCCGCATAATCTGATATTACGCGCGCGGTTTGAAAGGTAAATAGGTACATATGATTGCTCGTAACATTCCACACGTTTTGGCCGGTTTTTTGCTGATTAATGCGTGCATTATATACTTTCTCGCTTACCCTTACACCTTTCCAAAAAAATTTCTTATTTTTTTCTTTGGGCATGACTATTTTATTAACTAAAAAAAAGATACACACGCTTCTCCTTTTGCTACAGCTGATCAACGAAGTGCTCCTTCTATGATGCTCTGAACACACACTTACAGGCACACACACATGACCGCAAAGCGACGTTGCCAGATCGTTCTACTACACAAATCAAAAAGTTTCATGACTCTTGCGGTACCTGTACAACTACCTTAACAAGTCACTGATTGCTTTTTACACATCTAACCTCTCACTAGAGGAGAAGGTGGGTGAGATGATTCTATCTTGCACTACCCAGCTATCGAGCTTTAACTGAACTCCCGTAACACAATTTAGAACAAAGTTATCTGACGTTATCTTTTTCCACTCATCTATAAAATTATGCAGCCTATCAGCCCTAATACCTACACTCTTTACCTCCTGTAGTTGCTGTAGTTGCTCTGTCTGCCCCTTTGGTATTGCGCTCTTGGATTGAACGGCTGATTGCGTGGCGCATTCCTGTAAGGTAGGCGATAATTGAAGCCTCCCCGCTGGTTGTACTGTTGATGGCCTGCGGAGGGTGGGAGTGATCTTCCTCGCAGGCTGTTCGAGTTTAAAGGAAAACGTGGGGTGAGTGGTGGGCGAACATTGCTAGACGAGGGTCTGACTAGAGATTTGGAGATCCTTTCTATTTTCTAGGCTTCCACCACCTTATCACCTAGCTTTTCTCCAAAGAGCCATTTATCAACTTTAGTGCTGTCCAGCAATGCTCTTGTTTCTTTCTCCAATCCCGAAAAAATGAAAGCCCTGCGCGACTTGCTTTGACTGAACAGCAAGTCTGCAATGAGCTTACCCGCATCACTCAGTTTTTCGATACAATCTAATCTGTCTATGCCCTCTTTGTCTGTCATAAGGCTAGTCAAAACAGCACCCACGGCACTCAAGGCTGCTCCTGCTGCCTGCTGTCTTTTGAGCATGGCTGCATCTCTACTCTTCGCGCTTGGCTGTAGCGCATGAAAATAAAACACGGAAAAAACTAAGTACTAAATATAGATTACACGGAAAGATTCAACGAATTAACTTACACTATTTATTAACGGGGCTTCTAGGCCAGCTGGTGAGCCATATTTAGCTAACAGATCGTCTCTATCTGGTTTCTGTAATCCATATTGGTACCAAAAAATCCATCTCTTTAATAAGGACGTGTGAATAGATAGAGACGAAGTCTTGGGAGCATCTGGATCATCTCCGATAATTTCGAGAATCTCCTTCTCAATTTGCTCCTGCACTTTTACCTCTTCGTTTAAATCTTTGACACCTGGAAAAAGGGGCCAAATGCAATTTTTGTACGATTTCGTGAAAAAATTTAGTGTCTGGCACAAAGGCTACTTAAAAAAAAAGAAAAAAATAAAATTAAAAACAGCTCTCTTGAGCGAGAGTGATGAGGCGCAACCTGCCGAGCAGGCTTATAGGCCGAAAACGAAATAAATTTGCTGTGCACGAGAATCTGGTTGTAATTTATTATGAACAAGCTATATAGACACGGCATGCGAACACGTGTCGCAGCGCAACCTGCCGTGCAGGTTTACATCAGGCCGTTAATATAACAAGAAATTTCAAGCCAACAAAGAGCACGGAATGGAAGCACGTGCAGAGGCGCAACCTGCCGAGCAGGCTTCTAGGCCAATATCTACTATTAAGAAGAAAACAAAACACTACTATTCTCACGCACACGAGTCACCCCGGCAGCGCGTCGACCACGGGTATAAAAAAAATTCGAAGGAACTACATACCCTTTTTGTTAGGTTCCTTGGATTGAGAGGTCTCGTCTGATGAGCCAAAATCCCTGTCCGAGAAGCTTCCCGGGGATTCCTCTCCACTTGACCCAGTGTCACCATCTCCTGAATCGTTTTCCTTCCCTCTGTTTAGGTAGGCCAACTGCTCAAATAGAAGTTTGCTTTGTTTCTTCAGGGGCTCTGAGCCCAGGAAATTGCCTTTTCTCTTGCCCATGACACTTATTAAGGAAAGAAGAAGGTGTAACCTCTAGCGCACAACAAAAAGATATGATGGGAATTGGTAGCGGGAAAGTACGAGAGCCAGGGCCTCCCCACTTTTTTCCTTTTATTAGCTCTGAAAGTTGTGACCTCTTGTGGACAAAAAGATAACTACAATGTAATCTCGAGAACGAGGCGAATGAAGTATAATTTTATACTACTGTTGTCAGTGATTTCGTCAGATAGACTGTTTTATCTTTGTTTTGACTGTATAATTTTACAATAATTTGCTGAATATTCTTAATTAACATGGAGTCTGCTAAAGTATATATTAAAATGAAGGACCCTATAAAACTGCACAAATATTCATTGTGAACATAAGCAAAAAAACTGCTGAGAAAGCTTGGGACGGCATGTATAAGTTTTAACTGATCTTCTGAGCTCCGAAAAAGACTGTAGGCGCATAGATTTTGTACTCACCTGATGACTAAGTCTCTCACGTATCTACACCAGTGTGGCTTATGTCCCAAGGTAACATTATTTGGTAATATGTACACTGTCTCGTCTTTGTATTAATAATAACCTACATGTTTTTCAGATATATCATTTCGACGTTGTTTGTTGACAAGAGTAAAGGATATGCATGAGGGGCGGACCTCAAAAAGGAAAGATGATGAGTCTTCTGAGTCATCATCTAGCAGTAAAAAGGTTGATTTGAAAGAAATTAGGTCTGTTACAAAAGAAAATGCAGCAAAAAAGTAAGAATGGCTCCCATCGTATCAGATCAATTACATAGCGAAAATTCTTTTGATTTGGAGTGCTTAGATGAATTAAATGATTTTATTGTTAAAAACTTGACTGGAAGTTGTTCGACCAAAGCGATGAAAAATAAATGCTCTAGAAGTAAATTGACACGTGAATCCAACTCTACTCCTTCAGAGGAATTAATTGAGAGTACGTCAATTTTGTTTGTTTTCGAACTATTGCATACACATATATTATATAAATTTGTATGTGCATGTGTATATAATACTATTATTTCAGTTCATAGGTGGAAAAAAATTGCTATCCTCCTCCTTCTTCATGAATACAAAAGAATTAGTTATTTGTTAAAAAGTCCGAAAACTTCCAAGGCTGCCGCTTGGAAAACTCTAGCTATGAAAATGATATGCCATGTGGTTACAATTTAAGTTCGAGCAGTGTCGTCAAACGATGGATTATTTAAAAGCACAGTATAAAGAAGTGAAAGACTATAATAATACTACTGGCAATCATCGCCAAGATTTTGAGTTTTTAAAGGTAAAATACAATAATTAGGATAAAAACCATGTGCGTATAACAAATTTTACTCTAATCACGTATTTATTTAGGAGATGGATACTTTATTCAAAAAAGAAGTATTTATGTCTCTGGTATCCACTGCCTCTTCGACAAGAGATTCTGATAGTAGCAAAGAGTCAGAAGAAGAAAACATCATCAGGAAAATTAGAAAGGGTAAAGCTTCAAAGAAAACTGTTAATGATTACATGCAAGACCTATTGCACGAAAAAAAGAAAAATAGGAAACGCAAGGAGGCTGAGTTTGAAAAAAAATATCAGTTGTCAAAAGCTTTACTTGGTACGATTGGAGATTTAGTTAAAACCTCTAAGAAAAAAAGGACTAGTTTGGATAATACATTTTCTTATAATTATGAGTAATTAGCTTCCTATTATTCAACACCTAATTTGTCAAACGAAAGTTATAGTTGAACAATTGGTTTTAAACTTTGATAACTAATACATTGTGTATTTGGCGTTGGCTTCGATCCCTACATGATCAAAGTGTGAAACCACTTGTTAAACTACAACTAACTTTGAGAACGTATTTGCTTTTATATCTATTTACATTGATTTGCTTTTAATTATTTTTTATTATTATTGTCATAACTGTCTGATATGATTATAATATCTTTGTCGAAGAGATGATAAAAAATATTTGAACAGCATATAATTATTAAGCTCTTAAAAATGTGCGGAGTATCAGTACTACTTATTCAAACTTCTAATTTTCCTATTGCACGTTGTGTTTGAAAGTATTAAAAGTTCCTCAACGATCATACGAATTAATGATTAAATAAAATTAAGATGAAAAAATAACATAGGTTTTTTTAATCGTTTAGCAAAGTATACCCAACAGTAATCGGTTGGATCCATTCATTATTGTAAAAAAATCTTAATTAACTTTCACTCAAATTTTATGATTGATATAATACTGTTTCTCAAATTGATTACATCTTTTTTCTGGATTATATATTTTGAACCTCTTTCTTATGTTTTTGTTTCTTGTACGTTCCTTCATCTTCTATTCAACAATTTGTATTTTTATTTTTTAAGAATCTTGCGAGGGAGCAGGCATGACTAAGTTGGAGAAGTCCTAACCAACTGTACTGTCAAGTATTTACTTTTAAGGCTTTTATTTGATCAATATCAGCAATAATTACAAAGCATAAAGAAAAATTCCAAATATCTTTTGCACAAAATAAAATGTTCAAAGGAGCATTGTGAAGATCGATCGCGATTTTATCTCTTTTAATTTCTCCAGACATTGGACTTGCCGCAGAGATGACGTTATTTCTAACTATTTTTAGTCTCCTTTGTTGATGTCTGAAATTCTACAGATCACCTTAAATGATGCATATGTTATGGAGAACGCAGGCTACCATTACAAATCTAGGAATCAAATCAACACGTAACATTGATAGGTTTTCGTAATAGCCACCTCCATCTACCTTTGAACATTCCAATAGCGCGTTCAACAACCAATATGGCTTTAGACAATTGTGTGTTGAAGTTTTTTTGAACCGTAGTTAAATATCCTTTATTAGCATATGGAACTAATACGTGTTATTGTACTGAGTAGGCTGCATCAGCTATCAAATGCGTATTGTTTGGAAAAAAGCATCAGTGTTACATATATTCTGGAGTCCAGATAGACGAAACACCCGCGCGTCGTGTACAGAACCAACCTGAGCCGCATAATAATAAATAAATTTCATTATTTGACCTGCGATGACCTGGAGCTTTATTTTGAGAAAGTCAGGGTGCGTATACATGGAGTCTGCGAGTCTCGGAGACTGGCAGACTAAGCTCATAAAAGCACGTTGGCGGTACATTGTGAATTGATACTTGTGAATGTTCCTAATATAAGTTCTTTAAGAAATTGAGTTTGACATGAACAATATCAGTTATTTTCTTAAATAAACGCAACAACCATGCCACTTACATCTTATAACCTAAAAAATATCACATTAGTCAGTGACTAACAAAACAAAAAATTATTTTGAGAAAAATAAGCAGTGTATTCACCAAGTTATTGATAAAAATGTAATCCGTTTATTTACAAGTTAAAAAACTGATTTTTATGTTTAGGTTATGTTTTTGTTATGATTTTCATAAAGCGTAAGATATAACATTATAAGTACTCACCGCTACGTTAAAAGCATCCATTTTTCATCAAAAGTCAGTACAAAATATTATTCTAACGGTTTTTGCTCATTATTAATAACCGTCAGACTAATGTACTGAATATATAATCAAACATGCATTGCACGCATGTTTGGATTTTTTCGCCAACGTGCTCTTGTGAGCTTAGTCTGCCAGTCTCCGAGACTCGCGGACTCCATGAATGTATAAACACCCTCAGAACAGAAGGTGCATTTTTGTCATTTTTGAGTATTTTTCGCTGTTCGCGCATGTGCAGAAACCAATATTTGGCTTCTGCGCATGTGCAGACGACCAAAATACGTTCAAAAGTGTGCACGCTCGACTTTTTCAAGACAAAGCCCCTGCAGCTGAATCGATGCATGATTCTTTCGGTTGATGTATCCCTGTCCATTTATATACAATGGGATATTATTATGTGTGCCGTCTACAGCTACAATGATTCCAGAAAATCCCCACAACATCTGAAAACTTTCAGCATTGTCGGAAATTTGAGAAGCTTTGACAAACTGTAACGTACCAGTACGGGTGTGCGAATTTTGGTCTGATCTTATCATTCCAGCATTGGCACAAATCTCGGCCGAAGTCCGGTATAACGACGATACGGCTGCCAGTACTGACTCAAGGCTTGGCCGTATTGGCAGCTCTGGCAATTCTTTCATGGGAATAATCCAAGGAGTGTCATTGGTAGCCGATTAAAGACTTCACACTGTTCTTATTTTTTCCTGAGAAAAAGTAGAAAAGCAGCAATGATAAAGATAATATATATGCTTTGAAAATATAATTCATCGTCACGGATTACCTAATTTCAAAACGAATACCTAATGAGCTGCACATATAAGGAATAATATAATATTAGGTAAGGCCACACAAGTATAGCGCAAATCGTATCTCCATGTATATGAACGAATACATGAACGGCTACGTGAACAAGTGCAGTAACAAATGTGATGTATGATTGAAGCGATAAGCACTTTGTAAGTACTTCTGGGAATGGTGTTTTGAGCTTCGGTTTGAACTCATAATAGTGTCTTACGTTGTTAGGTTTTCTTTTATGTTTTATTACTAAGATAGACTTCAGTTGTTCAAGTTATCGTTGATTTGAATTTGGTTTTAGGTAACCTTAAAGATTCTGTGGACAAAACACATTATGATGATATTTTCTTCTTAAAACAGACTGTAACATATGGAAGTATAGGTGAGAATCTAAGCACTCAAGTAACAAGACCAACATACAAAAAAAATCAAGTTTCTTTTATTTTAAAAATTTTTGTAAACACTCAAAAATATTTAAATGTCTTCGTACTATTAGGAAAGTAAAACATGCTATATTCATTTTAGAAAATTTATTTTCATTGTGCTAGAACTGCTGGGATGCAAAAAAACGTGCCCTACACCTTAGACCTTTAATACAGTACGTAGTAAAATAATTGAACGTTGATGCATGCCTGCCATAAGTCGTTAAAATAAGATTTTTTAATACTTTGCATTAAAGTAATGACGTGTTAGTCTGTTTCTTGCACATTTACACGTTTTGTACGTTAGTGGGCGAAAAAAGATTCCCGCCCTGGTCAGAAATGCACAACTTCACAGCCTTAAATCACAAAGGAAATGAATACTTCACGTCAGGGTATGATAAAAAATTAATTTAAAAAATGAATGTAACCTCGTATGTAAAGGAGTTTTTTGTTAAATGCCTGATAACGCCAACTTTTTATCTTTACTTTTTGTATGACAATAAGAAATGTCGATGTACTGATAATTTTATTTTTTTCAATATTTTTTGTTTTAAAAATATAATTTAAAAGTGAAGGAAGTCATTGACCTAGGAAAGAAAAAACACTTCTATGATATACCATTAAAAGCGTTGTCCAGTGGGGAAAATCGTAGTACCAAGAAACTAACTCGATATAAATCACGTCATTTACACTGTAAATCGGTGTATGTCAAAGTATACATTTAAATCGTGTGGTTGAAATTTCTGTTTTTTATTAAGCACGTCGTGGTCCCGTCGATATGAAATTTAAGAACAACCAAATCTATGGTGCACCAAGTAAATAACCAGTTCCAATAAGTTGGACACCTATGAGTGGAAAAAATCAATGTAGTAAACCTTGGAGTGAAAAAACTCAAATGTCACTGAAACACATTAACAGGTGTGCAAAATATATGACAGGAACGTTTTACTTTTTACAATTTTCTTATTTCAATGGTTGAAGAAAGAAATGATTTTTTACAGACACTCGCCTTTAATAGAAAATATCGATAGAGTAAAAGTTATTTACAAAAAATTGTTTAGTTGAATAAGTTCGTCGAAATACTTTACGAAAAATCGATTAGGTTTTTCTGAAAACTTTTATCAACGTTACGGCATGCTGTTATAATTCCAAGCGTGTTAAAAGACACGTATAAAGCGTGTAGTTAAACATTTTGGTTTCTTATTAAATTTATTATACTAGTCTTGATAAACGTTTTGAAAAAAAAACCAAACCAATGCTTTATGAACTAATTCGCCAAACCTATAGAACAAAACAATTTTTTCTTAAACGATTTACATAAATGAGAAGGCCAAATATGTAGAGAAAATGTTTAGTTTAGTAGAACTGCTTCAATACCTGGTACACCATGGATTAGATTGTTTTTCAAATTATTATCAACACTACGGTAGAGCATTTTATAGATAACCAAAATTTTAACTATACGCTTTAAACATGTACTTTAACACACTTGAATTTAACAGTGTTAGTGACATATTATCGCTCCCGTTCTGTATGATATAAAAGCTGCTCAGTCATTTTTTAAGACAGTCAACGATTGCCGAAAGTCAAGTGCAGGGTAAGTATACTTGCTGACTTTATCATTACTTTTTTTTTGTATCGTACATTAGAAGCATATTATCAAAAAGCTTATTTGAACACAATTCTCATCTTTTACTTTTGTAAATCAAAAATTTTTTTAACTCTCAGTGGACAGGTCTACCCATAAAAAACAAAATGTTACCCTCTGCAAAAATAATTATGGTCTTGGGGCTGATGTATGTCGCCATTCAAATTGTTGGGGCACAAAATTTCTCAAAAGAGTATGTCGAAAATGTACCTGGTAATAAGACGCTACACTACGGACTTTCCTATGGAGTCAACGAAAGCATTATGTACATGATCTGCTCCGAAAATCCTGGAGAGTTTCAATGTCAATTTGTTTTGAACATGATGGATAATACCAACAAGTCATGCAATATAAAGTTTACCGACATCCATAAATCCATGGTAAATGGCTACATACATCTTCATAGAAAGCTGATGGAAAACACTGCTGTTCTTAAATGGGGTGGATTTGTGCGAGCTTTTGAATCGGATAAAAGGATCAGCGTTGTCGACATGGACAATTGCAATTCTGTCCTCATAATGGATTCACGTTTGTATTTGGATAGTTCCGTATTTGATGTATTCTCTTATCGTGATAACCATTACGTCTTGTTAGATCATTGCGTCGTTCGTGGAAATCCATGCATAATTCGATATAACCGAAACGGTAATAATTTGTCAAAGCTTATTTAGGGTGTACGCACGTAGCACCCGTTATCGTGATTGACAATTAAACAATGTGTACTCACGCATGATACTCTGATTATTTGCAGGTATGAAAATCGGTAGACAGTTTACTTTTCCGTCATGGTTTTACAACAAAATAATGTTCGCAAGTGGGTTTTACCGAACGAGAGGTGCATTTTTTAACAAATATTACCAGAACGGCCAAGAAACAGGTGTAATCGCAGGCCACGTAAGCTACAATGGCTTTGAGACTATATTCAACGACAGCTTCGTGAAGTCAGACGACATGATTAGGAAGCATCAGAAGCTTGCAAGTGATCACGGGTACTTGTTAGTATGTATGCTAGAGGACGATCAAAAGAAGGAAGAAGTTAGCTGCGTACAATACAATAAAAATCATAAGGTAATGGACACCAAAACCACATCGAAAAAAAATTACAAGATTTTTAACCGTCCTCATGGTGGCATCGTCATCGTGTACTTGGACTGCGTAATGGTAAATCTTCTTAGCTGTGACACAGCTCACGTTAAGGTCAAGTTGGTCGATAAAAGTGGTAACGTTACCACGAACGATGATCTGTCTGTCCTTATGTTACATACGGGGCCCGTGGAGTTCTCTGAAATTGAGGTAATTTATTCAGAAACTGATACTCATCACTGCTTTTACTTTTCCTACATAAAAGAGGACAATCCAACAAGTGGAGAACTAGAAAAAGTGTGTATCAATGATACTCAGGGTATAAAGGTGAAGTACTTTAAAAGGTGTATAAACAAGAAGAATACCAAATAAGGCTTAGCCACGCTCTACCTACCCATGAGCCATAAATGTAAATCGAATCGCTAAAATTATATTTCTATGTACATGAACGACTACACGAACGAGTGCAGTAACAAGTGAAAACATATTCATGTGAAAGGATTCTAAGATTTAAAATATTCAATGAAGTTTCTCATATGATTTTAGACACACCACAGTTATTGGCTCTATTGAAAACTGATTTTCAGTGGCTGACACTGTAGCGTCTGGAAAACCTTTTTTGTGACATTAATTACTTCTTATTATTATGCATCCACGAAATTGTAATAACTATAATAGTATAAGTTATTCTACAATGATATTCATAAATAATGTAAAGTTTTATGCCCTCAAAAAATAATATGTATGTTCGTCATATTGTTACAGATTTGTACTGAATTAATTTAAATAAATGTAAGTGATTCTGATTTGATGTAATTGATGGTTGTCTCTAATATTTGTACGCCTACATAAAAAAGGAAGAATAGTTTGCTATTCTATACTTATTTAAATGACACAACTTTAGGTAATAAAGCTGTGAGATGTGAAAAAAATAATTTTTTTTAAATATAAATTTTTTGGGAGTTTAAAATCTTAACAGCTTTAAAAAAATAGCCCTTTTCGTGAATTATACAAGAGAAACTGCAAATCAACGGCTCCTTATGGCCACCAATTATTTTATGGCATAAGGAACGCACGATACTTTTCAGCATAATTGTATTTTTTTTTATTTTTACAGCTTATTATTTAACCAAATAAACTGTATGCATTCCGAACAAATATGTTCTTAGTAAGAAGATTTTTGTTTTGAGAAGTGTCAGAACAAGATGTAAAATTTTTAACTGAAAACGTTTCACATTACATGTCAACACACTGTACGGTGTTCCATTTAGTGAGTCTCGGGCGAAGCCGGGACGGGGGGCTGCTAGTATAGTTTTATACGCAAGTCTAATAGTAGTGTCGCTGTAAAATCGTCGTAAAATCGGTCAATATCAATATTCTAAAATTTTCTAGCTTAGTTTGAAAGGTCTAACTGTTTTGTACAAGTGTAGGGACATTTTGCAACTAAGGAAAAAAAGAAATCGTCAATTACTCGAAAAGTTCAAAACCGATTTTGATAAAGTTTGGTGCGATTGTTGATATTATTTATGATAATTTCAGAAAATCTCAAGTTTCTAGGTATTATTGTTCTTGAGATATTAATTATGTTAAAGAAGCACATTTTTAACTTTGAATGCTATTTACCGTTGAACTAAAATGCTTAGCGACTTTTACCTGGGCTCTCATTTTAGATAATTAAGTAAGGAACAAAAAACTTCATAGGTATGTATAACAAAAAATGCACAGGAAAGGTGATATAAAGCAAAACGTTAAAAAAGTCACTTTATTTCAATGAATTGTTAAATTAAAAAATGAAGCACAACTTTTACGGATTGCGGGTAACGATAATCGTAATTTACGGTAAAAAATGTTCAAGAATCAACATTTTTTTTCTAAAAAAAAAAAAAAATAAAAAATTTTGATCGCCTTAGACCTTTTCATGAAATCAGTATTTTTTGTGTTGGTAACCAAACAATGAAAAATAATACATTATTTAATACTTTTTGTCCTTTAATCTATTGACCTCATTTAAATTCACTGACATCTAAGTTACTTGGTATATTGCAAGAATATTTGTCAATAACTACATAACGAGTGGATGTTTGCCATTGACTATTGCAAGTATCTTAATCTTTATTGGTTGTTAAATCCATTCTTCATACAAAAAAACTCGCGCACATGAATACATCATCATTTTACAATCGTTAAGTTTTACTTTTTTTTTTTTTTTAACAGCATGAGTACTATTTTTTTTTTACAATATCTAAATATAAGCCAGACTTTAAAAAATTTAATTCTTGAGTTACGCAAAAGAAAAATGATTTTGCAGTAATGAATGTTATCTTATTCGTCATTAACATATGTACAGAACTTATGCAGTCTAGATTTTTTAGATAATTTTATTTTTATACTTGAATTTTTATTTAGCACAGTGCCATGCAGTGTTATAAAATTCCTACGGATTTTCATCGTGAGACTTCACACGATTAACATATACTGTTGTAGTTAATATTTGAATACAAAAGTTTTCTCCATTAGTATGAAAGTCGTCGCATAAAATAAAATTATTCCACGATAATAAGTAGAAATTTTCGTTTGTTCATAGTTCATTGTAAATTGTTCAATTGACTCTTGTAAAGTTTCAATTTATAACAGAGGTGAAAAATCGCTACTGTCAAAGAAATTGTTTGTTATAAGTAGGACGGAGCGAAGGAGTAAGTTGAGAGGACATCGGAGCTATTGCATTTAAAATAAATATGTTTATGTATCAGACAATGTCAAAACAATTGAGATCTATTTCACTTCGACATTCCCTGAAGTTTCCTCCGATGTTAATAAAATAAAAAGTTTTCGATGATAATGTTTATGAATAATAAATTATTTAAACAGAAAAATAAGACTATTCTACAATTAAAATTTATTTTTTACAGTTGCATAAAAAAAGTTTTTAAATAAAGCGAATACAAAAAATTTCACAGTCGCTGTTTATCAAAATGTTTTTTAATGTACATTTGAAAAGGCATACCTGATAAAATACTTTGACTACTAAGATGATTATATTTGTAGTGTATAAAAATTGATAAAAATTAAAAAAAATGTATTTGTCTAGGCAAAAACATGAATATTAAACAATACGTTCAATGTAATAATTATTCTTCTTATCATTTACGTATATGTAAACATATAAAACAATACATCGTTCAATGTAAGATAAAACAATTGCTACTGCGTCGACTAGAATCATTCGAAAGCTTTCTCACTATTTTTATTTTAATACTTTCTCCTTAATATTGATAAAAACCAATAAAAATTACACCAAGTAAATTCAATTTTTGTTATTGTAAGAGGTGTCTCTTGTTCACTATAAAATTTTAATAAAAAAAAAGTATATGTATACAAAATAAAGCAGCAGAAAAAAGCTTATTGCTGATAGCCATTTGCTTCTTTCTGCTGCTGCTGCATCTCGTGGACGCTGGTGGTGCTGTCTATGCTGTAGCCGGTGATGCTATCCGGGCTTTGAAGTGATGCTGCGTATAATGGATTGATCGGCGTCGAGTTCATATCGAACTGCGTTGAGTCGTACACGCTGTGGCTCTGTAAGCAGGAAATATGACACTCTTTTTTTTTGTTGGACAGCACTGTTTTCATTATTCTACTGCTCAATAGTTTTCTCATGAATGTTAAAGTTAGCATTAATTTTTTTACGGTTTTTTGATAATTTACAGCAGTACGTTAAGGGCGACAGATTGTGCATCATTACCGATTTAAAAGCTTGCAATAGTTTGTTTATATCAGATAGAAGGATAAAACAGAAGATATCCAGACATTTGTTGGTATAGTTCAAATAATTTGTAATTTTGAATTTGGTGAATATTTGATAAGCCAAGATCTAAGGGTTTCTAAAAATTCTGCACCAACAAATGCCTCGATTGAGTTATGAGTAAATAAAACAAATTACATCGACTAAAACAACAAACGTTTAATTAGAAAATTCAAGATTAACTTGTGATTGTATGTATCGGCGTATACACACACTTATGTATATGTATGTATATGTACAAGTATTTAAAGAATCAGGCAAGAGGATGTATCACTTTTGATTAAGAGTAAGGAAAAAAACAATTTGCAAATCGACCGAATCGTATAAAAGACTCGACGTTCCACGCACTCTATACAATGCAGTCTTTCTTTATAATACCACGTTTTTGAACTCTTTCCTTTGGGATAACGTTTCACAGCTTAAATGTCCTTATTTAATACACCATAATATTCTTGACGAATTTCTTTGTAATCGCTATTTTTGTTCAATATTCTTTATGAGAATATGCACTGTTTGAAACAATCACTTTTCAAGAAAAAGAAATAAAATAAAATCATTTGTTGCACTTAATAAAAAGTAAAAAGTATCAAATAATACTAGAGATAAAATTTTAGAAAAAATTAACTTAACAAGCTCGCGAAAGAAAATTATTTTCAAATAATGCGATTTTTTAGACACTATCACTCACAAGCACTGGATAATTTTGAAAATATAACAAAGCACCGAAACAGCTAAAGCACCGTTCGCACAAACAAAGTCAGTATTGTGGAAAATAAACGAATTTCAGTTCACAGCGCCTCGCTTTGCGAAGAGGACGACGACAAAGAGTCCGCGAACGGTTTCTTCGACTTTTGCGAAAGCATAACTTGGATGTTACTGGCCGCACCATCGTTGCTTTCTTCGTTTCGCACGTGTCTCAAATAATCGCTCACACCCGCGCCTGACTTTTTCTCCTCAGTCTTGTACTCTTGCTCTCCTGACTCTGACAACCTCGGCTTGTCTTTAGAGCCACTGCTGACGTTTTCACTTGGCCCAGCTGCGTCAGCAAAGCGCCGAGATTTTCCTCTGGCCTCCTCAACGGCACTGTCACTTTTGTAACCACAGGGAAACAAATTGGCTTTGCTGTGGTTTTCTTGGGGCTCGAAAACGAATTCACTAGCAGTGCTGGGTGACAAGAGCAAATCGGAATCACTCGCTGCCTCGTCCTTGTTCTCTTGACTGTCGGCTATCGTGCGGCTGGAGGCTGTCAGTCTTAAATCTGGCGCGCTGGTCTGAACATTGAGCCGAGACTGTGGGTGCAGGCGTCGCTGGGCCGAGTACTCGTGGTAGAGCAGAGTCGCGTGTGAGGAGCTGCTTTTCAAGCGGTTGGATTTGGAAAAGGAGGGCTTCGCGAGGCACTGGGAGTGAAAGAGCGGAGCGTGAAAACGCGGGGTATGGACCTGGTAAATGTAGTCGCTGTCCGTCTTGAGCGAGGAGAAGCTCTGCTGGTGCGGCAGTGACACTGTGTCCTCGTCCATTGTGTCGTCCACCTGGGCTTTGTAGGAGAACATTATCGATGGCTGCGATACTCTGTAAAAACGAGACGCCCACAAACATGGAGGTGGTTTATATTATTTTTATGTCGTCTTGAACATATTTTTTGGAATGATGCGTTTTCTTACCCAAGGAATTCTGAAAGGAACGTATGGTAAACTAGTGGCGTGAACAAAGTCAGGTATAGTACAGCAGTGAAATCGATGACGCACAATCCCTCGAGCTTTTGAGTGTAGTTTAAAAGGCCAGCTCCTACCGATTGAACTAAATTCATCGTTGCGAGGAGGGCAGCATATACGTAAAAACCCTTACGAGCTGTGAAATAACGTTTATAACGTAGGTTTGTTGCATAGAAAATATGCATTATTTTGACAAGAAATAATTAAATATGAAAATAAACCTACAAGGCAGTGTTAGTCTTTCTCGTAATCTTGTGTAAGGTAGTATCAATATAAATAGATAGATCTGAAATTCGGACCAAAGAAATACGATTACTATTTTTAGAACACTGTGTAAAACCCATTAACAGAAAAATTCCTTTTTTACCGTTGTAAAAACGATGCTGCTACAAAACCAAAACATCGTTCCTCCATGGCCGAAAACATAAAAATCTCGGCTTGGTATGCGGAATGTGTCATCCGGCAAAATAAATTCGAGAGTTCCTTGACTTATGGTAAAAATCAGGGCTATAAAGGACGTGGCCAACAAGACTCGGCGTATGCTAGAACGACTGTCCAAGTGACCTAAGAAATAATTACAAAGGTAAAAAACTGTAACCGTTTTCTCATTGTTGAGGATAATAATATTTACCAAACGCAAGGCCAAATATGACAACACTCATTTCAGTGGAGAGCAAGAAAAACCTGACTGTGACCCACAACACTTTGTCTACCACACCACCAACATCACCGGCTGCATTGACCATCATTGACACAACGCAGCGAATAACTGATATCACAATACTGCAAACGACGAGACCGTAAAAAGCTAGGTATATGGGACTGCTTGTTGCTCTAAGTTTGAGCCTGGCTCTATTGAATCTCGCTATGATGAATAGGAGGAATAAGAGATTTGGTATTAAAATTATGACATCCCATATTCTTATCCTGCCGGAAATAAATACATTGGAATTAGTTTCACTTAAATTGATTTTGATTGTTCTTTAAAGGATAAAAATAAATGGCGTACCTAGTGTCTTGTATTTCCTTGTAGAGTATCAATTTACAAAAGTGTTCCTCATCTCGAACAGCGGAACTTGTGTTAGGATCTGTCGTTGTGCTCAAGTCTCTAATGTACCTCCATCCTTCGGAGACTTCCAGCTCTCCCTCTCCATACATACTGATTTTCTTTATTGATTTTTTGACACTCTCACCTCATGATAGCTTTACTCTTCGAGACTCTAGCAAAACAAAGAATTCATGTTAACAGTTGAAAGCACATGAAATGATGTTTTCTTTTTTGGTAATTGGTTAAAACAATATTCAACGATTTCACAACCAGTGATTTCTACTATCATTTAATGAAAACGGTTATAAGTAATGAAATATTATTGAGAGTCTATATTGAATTGATGTAAAAAATAAACAAAAGTAGCTATTTGCACTGGCAGAGAATGATAAATCACATGTTTTTTTCACCACGTATCTCAAGCCTTTTATCATCATTGTACTCTTTTAAGGGAATGTTGACAGTATCATCCACGATGTATGTATAGTGTATCATAAAATGTTTAATGTGTGTAGGCAACTACTCATGGATATAGGCACATATCACAATCACACTATCTCAAAAGTATAAACTTTCGATCTTATGAATGTTATAAGAAAAGCTTGTCGTAAAAAATAAAATCTTTTTTTGTTTAAAGCTAAAAGTGTGAGATGACACAATACACACAGCAACCTAAAGTTTTGGTTTATTTTCAGTGCAAGAGTGCAAATCACAGAGAACAGTCATAAGTACAATGTGCAAAGTTGCTGGTTGCACTAGTTGCAGACAACAACGTGTACATATATAGTGTAGCATTAGCTTAGTGTCAAAATATCCACCCACACATACTATCTACTATCTAGTCTACTTGATCCCTGAGAGCTGAGACTCTGAGTCAGCTGCAAGAGTAAGTTCGAATCATCCTCATCAGTCATTCCTGTCATCAGCTCTTTTTTTATTCTTGTATACACACAAACACACTCACACACACAAATGCACAAAGAGAGAAAAAATTAGATATTTATGTTGGTAAACACTAAGTATTTCAAGTACCTATTGAGAAAATCGATCTACTCTTGGTGCTCCAGCTGACATTTATCTCAAATAAATTTAGATATATTTTGGGAGCGAGATGGATGGGCAGATATAGGCAAAGGAGAAAGGATTCTCACGTTACCTTCTGCTCCTGATGTTTTTGTAACTGATGCAGTTGCTTGTTCTTCTGACGTAGTCAGCACAGTAGCAGAGGTGTCCAAGTAGTAAATACTCCAGATAGCGTACTTAACGGAAACAATGAACAACATGATACGCATACCCCGGGGTATCGGAGGCATTGCATTTTATTGTTTTCCAACACCCGCGCTCTTTTGTAAATTACATCGGTACACAGTGTATACACAATACGGAACTGATTTTTATTTCCTTATCTATAACAGCAGCTCTCTCTGTCCCTTTGTTGTACGAATGACGTACAATTGCACCGCAGTGTACAAAGTATGGAATACGTAAAGTATATATTAAGTTATTTCTGACAGACGCGAAAGAAAACGTCTCAGACGTCATTTAGGATAACTTTTGATCATCTCTCTTTCTCTCTCTTATCTAGTGCCTATACTTATCTAGTATCTATACTTATGTAAGTATATTCATCACCGCCACCGCCTTCACATTTCACAATGTAGACACCAGTGCGAAGATAATCGATATGAGTACATACAGATGTACAATAATAAAAAATAGTATACTATACGTATACACAATAACACAATTACACATGTAGTGTATATAGGTAGGTATTAGGCATGAATAGAATCAATACATTTTTTTCGATCGGTCGGTCGGTCCAATTACTTATTAAGTAAATAAGTAAGTATATATAAATAGAGCTCGTCGTTGGCTCAGTGGTTAGCGTGCTAGCCTCCGAAACAACACAGCTCAAGGGGTCGTGGGTTCGATTCCCGGTCGGGGCACTCAGATTTATTCTGATGGTTCTTGCCGGGTATCGAATTCATGAAACCGACTTAGGATTAAGATTTAGTTTTTAAGATGAAAAGAAAAATAATAAAAATTGAAAAATAATGAATTGTGACGAGCTCTCGATAACCGGTCCTGCGTGACCGGGGAGATATATAGATACAAACATACAAACATACAAGCGAATATGAAAAAAGACATGTTATGACAGCGAAAAAATAAGAGAAATGTTTATAATGATATAATGTAACGATATGTAAAAAGACAATGTAAAATGATACAATGAATAAAGGAAAGAAAAAGTGTACATACCCATAGTAGGTCAGTACACTATAATATAAAAAAAAAAAAAAAAAAAGTATATATACATACGAACCCAGCATACATTTTGTCTAAAGATTTCTTATAGATGTCTTTTGATAGCCACATGATGGCTCTGTCGGTAGCGTGTCTGCCTATACAGATCTTGATGGCCTCGGACAGAGGTTCAAATCCCACTCTGGACAAAAATTTTCATTAATAAATGAAGTTTTTTTCTGGAGGGAATTTGAGCTTCATCAAAATCTACCGAGTTTCCTACCGTTTTAAAACTTTTAAAAGTTCTGTTTTGTTTGCTACAATCTATAAAGCTATAGCGATAAGGCATAGGGGCCATAGAGTATAGAGGTAATGCGTGTTGTGCTCTCCTACTGTAACTAGTGTACGAACCCTTAATCTATTTTGTCAATCAGTTGATGGCATCTCAGAAGTGGTAGAATAACTTGTCGAGAAATTCAAATAGACTATATGGGGCATGACGCAGAAACCCAGGTAACACTTTTATGCAGAATAAATTAATAAAATAAACCCAAGCTATCCAACCCAATGACCCGGGGTGACTACTAGCAAATATCTCAAATAATAAATTGTTAAATTAAATAACAAAAGCGCCTTTCACCCAATGACCCGGGGCGCTTACTGGCAAATGTATTAAATAATTAATTAATAAATTTATTGACAAAAGCGCCTTTCACCCAATGACCCGGGACGCTTACTGGCAAATGTATTAAATAATTAATTGCTAAATTTAATAACAAAAGCGCCTTTCACCCAATGACCGGGGGCGTTATTAAATTTAGCAATTAATTATTTAATACATTTGCCAGTAAGCGCCCCGGGTCATTGGGTGAAAGGCGCTTTTGTCAATAAATTTATTAATTAATTATTTAATACATTTGCCAGTAAGCGCCCCGCGTCGTTGGGTGAAAGGTGCTTTTGTAATTAAATTTAGCAATTAATTATTCAATACGTTTGCCAGTAAGCGCCCCAGGTCATTGGGTGAAAGGCGCTTTTGTTATCAAATTGAGCAATTAATTATTTAATACATTTGCCAGTAAGCGCCCCGGGTCGTTGGGTGAAAGGCGCTTTTGTCAATAAATTTATTAATTAATTATTTAATACATTTGCCAGTAAGCGCCCCGGGTCATTGGGTGAAAGGTGCTTTTGTTAATAAATTTAATAATTAATTATTCAATACGTTTGCCAGAAAGCGCCCCAGGTCATTGGGTGAAAGGCGCTTTTGTTATCAAATTGAGCAATTAGTTATTTAATACATTTGCCAGTAAATAAGCGACTCGGGTCATTGGGTGAAAGGCGTTTTTGTTAATAAATTTAACAATTAATTATTTAATACATTTGCCAGTAAGCGCCCCGGGTCGTTGGGTGAAAGGTGCTTTTGTAATTAAATTTAGCAATTAATTATTCAATACGTTTGCCAGTAAGCGCCCCAGGTCATTGGGTGAAAGGCGCTTTTGTTATCAAATTGAGCAATTAATTATTTAATACATTTGCCAGTAAGCGCCCCGGGTCGTTGGGTGAAAGGCGCTTTTGTCAATAAATTTATTAATTAATTATTTAATACATTTGCCAGTAAGCGCCCCGGGTCATTGGGTAAAAGTGCTTTTGTTAATAAATTTAATAATTAATTATTTAATACGTTTGCCAGTAAGCGCCCCAGGTCATTGGGTCAAAGGCGCTTTTGTTAATAAATATAACAATTAATTATTAAATTCTTTCGCCAGTAAGCGCCCCGGGTCATTGGGTGAAAGGCGCTTTTGTTATTAAATTTAACAATTTATTATTTGAGATATTTGCTAGTAGTCACCCCGGGTCATTGGGTTGAATAGCTTGGGTTTCTTTTATTAATTTATTATGCCTAAAAGTGTTATCTGGGTTTCTGCGTCATGCCCCACATAGTCCATTTGAATTTCCCGCCAAGTTATTTTATCACTTCTGAGATGCCATCAAATGATTGACAAAAAAGAATAAGGGTTCGTACACTAGTTACAGTAGGAGAGCACAACACGCATTACCTCTATACTCTATAGACCCTATGCCTTATAGCTATAGCTATGTAGATTGTAGCAAACAAAACAGAACTTTTAAAAGTTTTGAAACTTTCAAAGCTTCTAATTCTAAAAAGCAACTTTTATTAACAACCCTGGTCTGAAGTCCATGATGAATTTAAAAAAAAAGATGTTTTTTAAGTAGCGAGAAACACTATACATGTATTCACATAATATAAAGGACTCAGGACTCACTCCGAATAAAGCTGCGAATACATGGACCAAAAGAATATCCTAAACTTGTCTTAGGCCGCAGTCACATGGGGCGCAATAGAGCGAGCAGGATAGGAATTTCTCCATAACCGGCTGTGGTTAAAAGTCCATTGCGCTGCAGGATGCAGGATAGCCCTATTGCGCGGCGCAATAGACTTAACACAGCCGCTTAATTATGGAGAAATTCCTATCCTGCTCGCTCTATTGCGCTCCGTGTCAACATAATTAAGCTTCATTTATATCTCTATGTAAAGCTTACTCGTGTGTCTTACGTCAAGCTTAGACATGAATTTGACAAGTGTAGGATATTCTTTTGGTCCATGTAATCTCACCCTGATGTCTAAACGGAACACACCCGCCTACAGCGGTAAATTCAAACGTTTTAAACCCAATCAACTTAAATTCAAGCTCTTAAGCCCCTTAAACCTTTACCCCAAGTACTTTAACCCCGTAACCCTGTACTCTTAATCCCTTAAACTAAATAACCTTGGGTGCACACTTCAATTAGTTAATGATTTTATTCTTTTATTAACAATAAAAAAGCTACTTATTAAAAAAAAAAGGAATAACTTGTAAATCATTTAAATGGTGTTTTTAGATTTAATAAAATTGTTAATAACTGAAATGACTTGGTTAGCTTATAGAATTAGAGTTACTAACAAACGTAATTTTCCACTCCCAATCTCTTGAGCTCCTAACCCTTTACCCCAAGTACTTTAACCCCGTAACCCTGTACTCTTAATCTCTTAAACCAAATAACCTTGGGTGTACAGTTCAATTAGTTAATGATTTTATTTTTTTATTAACAATAAAAAAGCTACTTATTACAAAAAAAAGAAATAACTTGTAAAACAGTAGGTTGGAAAAGAGTATTAATTATTGAAAAAACTTGGTTATTCCATATGAGTTAAAATTATCAACAAATAAAATTTCTCATTTTTAAGCTTTTAAGCCTCTAACCTTTTTTTTAAGTCCCTCTATTTGAGTACCACTAGCAGAGAATATAAATTCTCTGCCACTAGTGGCCACATCAGACTCGACCCTGCAACCCTGCATGTCGAAGGCTACGGTTTGATCTTCGACCCCCGCTCTTTTAGTTGGTATATGCAATTTCGTGTTTCTATTAAAGGCTTTTCCAAGCCCATGAATACGAAGACGAAATGAGAAGATTAAGAAACTTACTCTTGTTGCTCATACGAAAACAATACGTCTTCGAGTGGCCTGATCGCCTGATTGTCAATTATCGCGCTCGGATACATTGCAATAAGGTTTTTATTAAAAATCTCTCAACTCTCCCTCGACGTATGATCGACGGATTCCCGGAGTCATAATTAAGGAGGCTTGGGCGTTTGGTGTCGTATCTATTGAGGGGCCCCTGTGGGGTACTTGTCATACAAATGATTCTTTGTAATATTTTTTTTATAATCATTTTGATTATACACATGTGTGAATAAAATAGCAATAATACGCGGAAAAGTCATTGGGAAAATCGATATTAAAAAATTTATTAGTTTTCCCGAGGTACCTTGTGTAAAAATGACGGCCCTGCCACGATAAAGCTGACAAGACTGTACTCTCTTGCTCTCACCTGCTATTATATACCTATACTTGTGTTTGACTTAAGTTTTCATGATTGTATGTTTATGAATGTACAGCGCATGCGCACTTATAGTACCTGATACCTAAACAATTCTCATGTTCGATGTTTTCCTCGCTATTTTCTCAAAATTTAATGTGTTGATCCTATTCTTTTTTTTAAATAATAGATTCTTCATACTTTCAAGTACATGTACCAATTTAATAAGTGGGTCCACAGCTTTTTATTGCGGTAAGGTAGTCTATTGAATTTCGGGTTCCGTAAGGTTTCGTGTTAAAATGACGAATTTTCACAAGCGATTTTCTCGAAAATAAATGTGTTGACCTACCTGTTTTGTTTTCCTAAAAAAATCTAGCAAACTTTATCTATATAATCTCTGAATTTCAGACCTAGCCAGCATTTAATTCAAAATCGCCCAAGCCTCCTTAATACCTACTCTCGGATACGGAATAGTCCAGGACGAGCCCATCTATCACATCGCATCTCTTCAGGACGACCGCGTGCTTCATCACTTCTCCTCTTCGCCAACTACTTTACGGCCCAGAAGTCCAGTTGACAGACCACAGGGATATAAATACTATAACACGCTTGACTGACAGACAATTATAGACGATTGGGGTCGATTTCGTAATATAGTTGAGCACAGGTTTTAACATACTTTCTTGTATCCATTTATGTGTAAGGAATAACACATCATCCTTGTATCCGTCCCCATATTGGAGGTGAGAAACATTGTCTAATTGATGTTTTATTGAGCAAAAATCGACGAAAAAAGGGTTTTTGGAAATTAGCGCTTAACGTATTATAACTGCAACAGTCAGATTATTTATTGTATGTTGTAGGTAGTAGAAATAAGAACAATTTGATACCAGTTTGATTGAATTTAGTTAATAATTCGATTGAATATGAACAAATCAATGTCGAAAATTTTAAATTTTTTATTTTTTTTTACAAAAAGAAAAATCCTTCGCACTCGAAAAGGGCATAGACAAATTGGTTCCCAAATTTATAAAAAAAAGTCAAATTGGTTCCCTGCTGTTCATTGAGTCATTAGGGCTTAGGCTGCGATTACATGGACCAAAAGAATATCCTGAACTTGTCAAATTCATGTCTAAACTTGACATAAGTCCATGTAATCGCAGCCTTATGGTCAAATTCGTTCCCAAATCATTAAAGCGCATGGTCAAATTGGTTCCCATACATATATATACATATATATATATATTGCAGTAGAATATCGAGTCGTGCAGCACTTTTTTAAAGCTTGAATTAGCTTTGTTGAAAATTGGAACATAACGTAAAGAAGAAGTGTATAGGTGCACCCATACTATTCAGAAAAACAAGTCATTGAACTTGAGAGCGGCTGATCACACTTTACTCTCGCGGTCGACAAAGTATCAACAAGTGTTTATACGAATAATTTCATCGTAAGTTAGCTGTCTACGAGGCTGTCTATGTATTTAGTTATAACATATTTTATGTATCAGTCGTATTTTTATCATTGTATTTTTTTATACTTGTTCTAGTGTTTGACAATGGAGTGTTTGTCGAGTGAAAGGGGTAAAAGTCTGCTGTACGTCGATAACTATACTTTTGGATTTAAAAAAAATCTAAAAAATAATCTTCAAGGTTGGACGTGCATGGTTCGACCGTGCAAATGTTATATAAATATTAATTCATCGAAAAACCTCGTGGAAAAATCAAATTTCATGTTGGATCTGCCGTACTACAAATAACTGTGAATCCTTTCATGCGCGTCTAAATGGAATGTTCTATACATCCAGTCCAAGCATATTTGAATTTGTAAAAGAACTGAAATCTGTGCAATGTGAAGTGTATATCAAAAGATGCGAAGTAAGGCTGCGTATACGGTTACATTTCTATAGCCACATTGCCTCCATTTATAGCGTCACAACTTCGTAGTATTTTATTTTCTATACTCATCAGTAGCGAAGATATAAAAAAATTTTCTAACCAAAATATTTTTCAAATAGTTATTGATGAACTAAATATACTTCAAACTAAAGGAATTAATGTTAATATTGATGGTAAAGTAACAAACGTTAAATTTCAAACTATACTGGTACTTGGTGATAACCTTGGACTCAATTCTATGTTTGGTTTTATTCAATCATTTAATACTTCTTACTGCTGTCGAATTTGTAAAGCTAACTTAGAACAAATACAAAGTTTAACTGAAGAAAATGAAGCGCTACTGAGGACCAAAGAAAATTATGAATTAGATTTATTAAAACTAAATCAACAAGAAAGTGGTATTAAAGAAAAATGTACATTCAATAATATTAATGACTTTCACATTCTAGATAATATTAGTATAGATATGATGCATGACTGTTTAGAGGGTCTTTGTACTGATGATTTACAGTCACTAATTTACACATATATTTTTGAAAAAAACAATTTCAGCTTAGAATTCCTGAATTTGAAGATTGCAACATTAAAATTTACTGGTGACGATTGTGTTAATAAGCCTCCAATAATTTCCGCGAATAGATTAAAACAAAAATCTGGTTTGAAAATGTCGGCAGCAGAATGCATAACATTTTTAAATTTCTTTGGAATTCTCGTTGGTGATAAAATTGATAGAGATGATGAGCATTGGAATTTGTGTAAGTATTTAAGGCGCATTATGGATATAATCATGTCCCCTCGCATCACGAGACCAGATGCTAATGTGTTAAAAAAATTAATCAACGATCATCATACTTTGTATTTAAAGCTATACGGATCATTAGCATTTAAATTCCACGTATTCACACATTACCCTAGATTATTATTAAAAAATGGACCGCCTGTCCATTTATGGTGCATGCGATTCGAAGCTTATCATCGTAAAATTAAAGTAAGTGCTCAATCAGTAAGTGGCAGTAAAAACTTAATGCAAACAATCACTACAAAACAAGTTCTTCAAATGAGCGAAACGTTTTATAATTATGACATTGAAAACAACATCAAATTTGGAAAATTTGATAAAAGCAGTTACACAATACCGATGAATAGCTTCTTTAATAATGCGGAACAGATCGAATGTTATAATCACATTGATATAGATGGTACTTTCTATAAAATAGGCTCTTTTATTGTAGTTGAGATGTTGGTTGATAAAATTTTTGGAGAGATTCACAAAATAATAGTATATAATGATGATATTTATTTTGATGTAAAAATTTACAATGAAATAGCTTTTGATGAGCATTTTCATGCTTACGTTGTAGAAAAAATAAGTTATTTAAGTAAAATAATTAAGTATAATGATATACCAAAAGTAGCTACGTGTTTTTCAATACGAGCTAGCGATAACCATTATATTGTAACAAAATATTTTTTTTAATTTAAAATAGGTTTTATCCTTAGTGAATAAAAATTTTTTAATAAACGATTTTCAAATTTTTTTTGAACATGTACATAACCACTTCAATTACAGAAATTATTTTTAATTCACTTTTACACGCACAAAAAAAGTTTTAGTTACGTAAGTATCAGTGTATGAAATTTATGAATCTAATAAGTATTAACAAATGAATCAAAGAAAATCAGTTCTACTTCAATTTTTATAAGAGTCCTAGACGATTGAAAGCAAGTAAAATACTAATTTTAATACCAATGACATGCGAAAAAAAAACAACATTTATTTGGGTAACCTAATTAATTCCTATGTAAATATTTTTTTACTTTTAATAACGACTAATTATAACATGTATGCTTTGTAAATTGTATTTTAAATGTATTTTCTTAACTTGATTCGATCGAGCGTATACAGCTTTGCGTACTTTTAAAAAATTTAAATGATTTCTTTATGCTTACAAAATTTTTTATTTACATATCTTGCGTATCTCCCATTTAGATTGAAACAAAATTAAAAATAATGATGAACAGAGGTGTACAAATAGTCAATTGTATTTTGGTAAAGCTGTTTAACGAAAATTGCGGCGTCTGCTCACTCAAGATCTTGGTGCTGCTGCTTTTCTGTCTTGGGTGAACTGCACAGTAAAAAATATACACAGTAAAAAATTTTTTAGTAAAATTACCACTCTTCTATAGTAAATGCACCTCGTCTGACGAAGTAAATTTACAAGCGGCTAGTATTAATGCTAATTTTTAAGTAAGTTCACTACGATGGTAGTAATTTTGCTACGTCTAGAGTTGGAAATAATCCGACCAATGCGTAGCGTAGTTATTTTACGACGCCGTGTAGTATAATACACAACTATTGCATTGGGTAAAATACTATTTTGTAGTTATATATTACTTGTAGAATTGTAAAAACACTATCAGCGTAGTAAAGTGAAATTCGTTGATTTCTATTGAAATTTCATTTTCGCATAATCTGCAGGCGCTGGAATAATCGAAAAAATGTCGTAGTGCTGTTTGTGTGTTGAAGCTCTGGTTTTCGTGTCAGTTCCAAATTGATCAACTAAATTGTCGTTCTTAATGTTTAATTAACTTTTATTTTGGCCATACATAATCTTATTGTGGAAGACAAAGTTCATAATTTACTGGATGCTTTGTCTATGCTACTTGCAGCTTATTTTGTCTTCAATCGTGTGTATCCAGAAAAAGCAGCACATTTTTTACTTTTTGTACAGTATTATTTTTTACTGATAGTGCCTGATGGTGCTAATAGGGGAATGAAGAAAACGGTCCATGACAAAGTATTATCATTCGAAAAAAAAATTTTAAAAATTAAGGCTAACCACCAAAAAAAAGTAATCCATAAATCATAGTCGTTAAGTTAGTATTATAAACACAATTGTAGTTTTATGAAAAATTTCACAGCATGGAGTTCTCTAATTAATAAGTAGGTAGTAACACAAACAATCACACAAGTTTAATTATTAAGGAGTGGGTGTCGATTTATCTTTAGCCCTTTCCTTTTAATCATTACTATTCACGTAGTAATTTTTCTACTGTGGCCGTATTATAGCTATATCCATAGTTAGTATACAAAACTGATAGTAATTTTTCTAATGCTGTCGTAAATATACTATAGACAAGTTTTCTTCTTAATCATTACTATTCACGTAGTAATTTTTCTATTGTAAAAGAATTGTAGCTATTTTCATAGTTAATATACTACGTCTAGCATTGGTCGGATTTTTTCCAATGCGTAGCGTAGTAATTTTTCTACAAAATTTTTTACTGTGTAGTAGTAAAATTACTACGCTAAGCATTGGAAATAATGTTACCTATGCTTGGCGTAGTATATTAACAATAGCAGAAGTAATAGTACAGTACCAGTAGTAAACATACTACGTAGCTTGTAATGCCTCGAAGAGTACGAAAGACAGCTTGAAGAGTAGTATATTTACAATAGTGATGGTAAAATCACTAAGGGTGTAGTAAGTATCTAACGCGTGTATAGATGGCGTCCGTACAACCGTAATAGTGACTCTACCATGACAATAGGAAAAATAGGTACAGATGCAGGTATACATGAGATTGATGATGGTTAAATAACTTTACAATTTTACCCATGTTGTTTTAAATTTTAATCATTTATTAGTAAACAAATTATTTTTTTACAGTGTTTCATTAACATCTGCAAATTTTACTACTCTTAGTAGTATTACAAGAAAAAATTAATGTAATACTTCTGATTAATAATACTAAACATGAAATCACTTACAAATTTAACATTTTGTAGCCTTAGAATTTTTCACTCATCGATTTATGATTACTACAAAATAAACATCTAATCAAACACCCGTACCAAAATGTTTGAAGCGCTCTAACCTCCAACCTACGCCATATGATACGGTATAAACATGACGTATTTTTTTTTTTTTTAAAAGCTGAACGACATACACTTGTAACGTTATAATAAGTTGTTATACTTACTGAGTTCTGATTGAAAATAAAAACGGTTATTAAAATTGCATGACCTCATGTGCTTGACAACATAAAGCGAGAGAACTTCATGGCTAATGCAGCTTACAACGAGTTTTTGAAATACAATCACAGTAGTAATTTTGGGGCAGTTACAAAAGGTAATTTCACGTTACTACGGAAGTAGTGTATTTACTAAGTAAATCATATTACTCTACTGCTATTAATAGTAATTTTCCTTCCTCTATTGTAATATACTTTACTACGTACGGTTGTAAACTTACTACGTTCGACATAGGTAATATTATTTCCAAGGCTAGGCATAGGTATATTACAGTGGCAGTAGTATTGAGACGACAATTGTAGTAATAATACTAGGGACTCGTATTTTTACCACGCGTAGCGATGTATACTTGTACTAGTGTCATAGTATATTTACTAATGCATTTTTTACTGTGTGCTCACCCAAACCGGGAGAACAGTCGAACCAATAACTTGGGTGAGCCGCTAGAAGGATTTTGAGTGAGCGTCACTTCCAACCTTAGAGAATATATACATGGAGGAAGCATTGTATGCTCTGACCGCGAGACGAGATGAGAGAGACAAAAGACAAATAGCAGTACAACATGTCTCTCTCTTACATGCCTCTGATTGGTTGGCCCCCTTCCGTATATATAGGTATAGTCGTATCCACGAGTGGCGGTCGTGGGGGAACAGAGCAGGTATGTAACCTAAGCTCTGTAGTCTGATGAAAAAGAACTTATACATTACCAGAGAATATAGAATATATCCTCTTTAAGTATAGAAGGCCAAAGCGGAATTCCGAGCAATACACACTAAAACAATAATCTTCCATTACAACATAATTATAACAACAAAATTTGAATAAAAATTTCCAATTTTAATAAAAGCCCTCATACCTGGTTAAACAGTTCATGTATGGCTAATGACTCAGTTAGAATGTTTGTCTTCGATAGCTGAGCGGTCAAGAATGCTGCCTTAGCTTTTGCGCTCTGGGCTTCGGATCTGACCTATGCTTTTTTTTTCAGGTATACATTTTCATAATACTTGTTTTATTACGTTTTGTTTGTTTATAATTTTTATATATTTTTATAAATAAATTTATTTTATGAGATTTCACACTTTAATAATAAGATTTATAAAACTACTCTTGGCTAATGCCAGTAAAATACTAATGCAAAAATGTGTAAATACTTTTTGTATATTATTATTATTACAAGTGTAAATACTATTTGTTTAATTATTTACTGCATTGTCCGATACGGATTTATTGGGGTTCTAATATCTAATATGCCCTTTATCCTGCATGTATCCTATCCTAATAAAAAATACTGCCACCTTCCCGTCGGTTTCCATTGAGTAATGCCAATAAAAAATAAATCATACGACGTATTGTAATAGTAAAATATTGAATTTATGCTCGCATTAGTATTTTATTGGTATTAGCCAAGAGTAGTTTTTTAAATCTTATTATTAAAGTGTGAAATCTTATAAAATAAATTTATTTATAAAAATATATAAAAATTATAAACAAACGAAACGTAATAAAACAAGTATTATGAAAATGTATACCTGAAAAAAAAAGCATAGGTCAGATCCGAAGCCCAGAGCGTCAAAAGCTAAGGCAGCATTCTTGACCGCTCAGCTATCGAAGACAAACATTCTAACTGAGTCATTAGCCATACATGAACTGTTTAACCAGGTATGAGGGCTTTTATTAAAATTGGAAATTTTTATTCAAATTTTGTTGTTATAATTATGTTGTAATGGAAGATTATTGTTTTAGTGTGTATTGCTCGGAATTCCGCTTTGGCCTTCTATACTTAAAGAGGATATATTCTATATTCTCTGGTAATGTATAAGTTCTTTTTCATCAGACTACAGAGCTTAGGTTACATATATCTGCTCTGTTCCCCCACGACCGCCACTCGTGGATACGACTATACCTATATATACGGAAGGGGGCCAACCAATCAGAGGCATGTAAGAGAGAGAAAGGTTGTACTGCTATTTGTCTTTTGTCTCTCTCATCTCGTCTCGCGGTCGGAGCATACAATGCTTCCTCCATGTATATTCTCTAAGCTTCCAACCATGCGACTTCTGCTCACCCAAGGTCTTGGTGCTGCTGCTATTCTGTCTTGGGTGAACTGCTCACCCAAACCGGGAGAACAGTCGAACCAATTACTTGGGTGAGCCGCTAGAGGGATTTTGGGTGAGCGTCGCTTCCAACTTTTTTCCAGTGTATACATATTTTTTTTTTTTTTTTTATATTATAGTGTGTTGACCTCTGATGAGTTATTCACACTTTACTTTATTGAATTTTTTCTTACAATATAATTATTACAAAAGATAAAATCTGAGAACAGTTTCAAGCACTTAATTTTAGACTCGAGTTTATGTATTAACATTTGCATTTAACTAATAATTAGAAAAACATGTAATGCAGTGAAAAGATTGACTACTTTTCATGTGTATGAATAATTAGTAATATAAAAATAACTCAAACTCTTATATCACACTTTTTTAGGAAGAAACATAAAATTTGACAAGCCCGAACATTAGGCGTAGCGATAAGACTGTTGGTATTATACGGTGGATATATACCAATTTTTTGTAAGTCTTTGTAAAGATGCAGTCTTTGAGTTTTATACAATTCACAGTTCCAGAATACATGATTTAAGTCTTCCTCTGGGAAGCCGCACTTACATCTAGGACTTGAGATAATGTTTTTTCTGAATAAGGATTCAGCAAGACTGTGGTGGTTAGACCGCATTCTATTTACAGTGACTATGACT
This sequence comes from Copidosoma floridanum, assembly GCF_036245765.1. Classification (NCBI taxonomy): domain Eukaryota; kingdom Metazoa; phylum Arthropoda; class Insecta; order Hymenoptera; family Encyrtidae; genus Copidosoma; species Copidosoma floridanum. The sequence continues at coordinate 16,939,181 of NW_028321898.1, read as the reverse complement.
TCGCGTGAAAGGTTTAGTTTATGAAACCATGGAATTTTTCGATCATTGTAAAACATTGAAAAATATGTTACTCCTTTGTGTCTACCATCCGATCTGTTCTTATCCACTGAATTATTCCAAGCGTCCTTTCTGAATTTTTCAACTAAGTCACTGTATAGGATGTAAGGGGATTCGGAAACGGAGGAAGTGGCATTTTTGGCAGCTGTATCTACATATTCATTGCCTGTTATACCGATGTGAGCCGGTATCCAGTAAAATTTAATAAAGTAACCAGGATTATCTGCTAAATATTTGAAATATTTTATTTTAATATTAAAAATAAGATGATTGATTCTAATGTTTATTTTAGGATTTGAGAGACTAGTCAGTACACTAAGAGAGTCGCTGAAAATGATAAAGTTCCTGTTTTTAAATGAAAGGATATAATTTAGTGCTTCATCGATGGCAGTGCATTCAGCTGTAAAAATGGAGGACAGTTTGTTGATGCTTATCGACTTTTGGAAACCGTTAAAGGGGCAGTAAAATGCACTACCAACGCTGATGGCTTCGCAAATTTTGCTGCCGTCTGTAAAGATTGGAAGGGCGATTTGTTGAGTTAGGAGGTGGTTTAGGATGCTGTTCGGGTCAGAGATGTCCTTTAGATTTTTACCCCAAGTAGTGTCAACAGGAAGAGCAGAGAGATTCGGTTGAAACTTGTTGAGGTAGATATTGAAATTCGAATTAGAGAAAATGGCCAAATTTGTGTTGAGTAGAGCAATTAAACCTTGGGTTGAGAGTCTTGTAAATTTTTTTTTTTTTAAATTTAGTGAAGAAGTTTTGTATGAAGTGATAAGTGTCCAAGCTAAAGTTACTAAGTATTTTGACAAGATAACAATGGTAAAGGAACTTTGTTCTCTCCTCAATAGACATTAAGCCTGCCTCGGAGAGTAGTAAATTTGTTGGAGTGCTTCGACGGTAGCCCAGAGCATATCTGATTCCTGCATACTGTATTTGTTCAAGTTTTTTGACCAATGCCGCTCTGGTAGGCCAGTAGATAAAGCTACCGTAATCGATGAGAGAGCGTACATAGCTCTTAAATAGGGTGATTAGAGTCGATGGATGAGACCCCCACCACGTACCACGTAGAAATCGTAGCATATTGATAGCTGACATGCCTTTGGATAGGACATGTTTTATATGTGTTTCAAATGAGAGATTGAAGTCTATGTGTATACCAAGGAATCTGACATAAGGGCTTGAAGTAATTATATGATCTCTAATACGAATTTGTGTGTCACCAGGCTTGGAGCCCTTTTTATTCAGGTGCAAGAATCGTGATTTGCCAGGTGAAAGATTGAGACCCAAGCCTATAAGATTTTTATCTAATATCTGAGTCGCGTTTTCGAGATCTTGGGGACCTTGTGCAGTGGAACCGGACTTTGTGGCGAGAGCGAGATCGTCTGCAAACTGAGAAACGAAGATGTTTTTTGGCAGGTTATCAGTAATGGAGGAGACGTAAATAGAGTAGAGCATAGGGCTAAGTACAGCTCCTTGCGGAACTCCCTTATGTAACGTTCTAAAATACTCTGGGTTATTTTCAGTGTATATGAGCCTTTCACTGGTAATGTGTTTAATAAAATTGACTACATTAAGGGAGCAACCAAGTTGAGCTAGCTTGTCCATCAGAATATCTAAATTAACGTTATCGAAAGCTGATTCCACGTCCAAGAAGGCGGCAAAAACGTCCTCCCGATCCCTGAAAGCAGTCTCCGTAAATAAATTGAGATTTAGTATGTTGTCAATGCAAGAGTTTCCTTTGCGGAATCCATGTTGGCTAGGTGGCAAGAGATAGTTAGACTCAAGCCAGAACTGTAGGCGATTCTTGATCAGTGTTTCAAACAACTTGCAGAAACAGGGGGTCAAGGAGATGGGTCTGACATTTTGCCCATCTGGCTTTTTGATGAAAATTACAAAAACTTGCTTCCACATTTGAGGAAAATCACCCTGACGGAACATTTCATTAAATATATCCAGTAAGATTAGTTTAAATTTAATGGGAAGGGACCTGATGGTCAAGAAGTCAATGCCATCCATACCCGGGGCGGACCCATCTCTCTTGTCCTCAAGCGCCACATTAAGTTCCTGAAAGGAGAAAGAATGATCAAAAAATTCGTTAGAGGGACAAGCAGGCCGGTAATCGGGATTCGTTTGGACCCAAGGTGGGCAAAGCTTGTTAAAAGCTTGGTCGGTGTAATTGGGTTGAAGGTTGTTTTTTGAATGAGAAGAGCCAATTTTTAGCCATCTATTTTTTAGAACCTTGCACGTCCTCCAGACGTAAGAGGGATTAGTTCGAAAATTTAAACTTTCAGTAAAATTTATAAAATTTTGTTTGATTTTGTTTTTTACTATTTTTTTCATTTCAGCACACCTTGAGTTGTAGATAATCAGATCGGATAGTTCTAGAGTATGATTAAATTTTTTGTAGGCTGCCCGTCTAAGCCTTTTGGCTCGTTCACAATCACTGTCCCACCAAGGAGCTGGATTTATGTGTTTGCGTTTAGAAACTAATTTTTTAGCCGGTGTGTGTTTTTTGATAGCATCTGTTATAATTTTGCAAAAAAATTCGAATTTGTTTGACGGCGTTAAATTATCATATTCCGGATAGAAAAATTCATTGTACATAAGATTAAGATCTGTACTAACATCATTCCAGTTGGTGCGCTTGGAATGTAGTTTAAATAGTTTTTTATGGTAGGTATTTTTGCCTACGGATATGTTTACAAAAATAGGACAATGATCAGACGTCCAGGTCTCATCACATACCTCGACGTCAATAAGGCTGGTGATGTTTTGCGTGGAAAAAACAAGGTCTAGATTAGACTTGTAGTTTTTTCTCTCGTTAATATAAGTGATGGAATCAAAGTTATGTAGGCAAAGATTTTTAGACTTAAAAGCGTTTTCTAATCGTAAGCCATTTTCGTCAACTTTTTGACAGTTCCAAACTGTGTTGTGGGCATTAAAGTCGCCTAGCCAAATAGAGCAATTTTTTGGGTCAATCCCTTTGAAAACTTCATTCCAGCACGTCTGAGATGTGATGAGATCGGGGGGTCTGTAACAGATAATCAAGTCGATATTAGGTTGAATGTTGTTAAATTGTAAGCAACACATTTCAAAATCGTTGTTGGTTTGAGTAATCACTATTTCCTTAAAAGCTAAGTCTTTACTTATAAATATTACAATGCCGCCACCCCTGGTGTGGGTGCGGTCTTTCCTGAATGTTATAAAACCCGGTATACAATAAGTTTGGTCTGGTTTTAACCACGACTCCACGCATGCAATTATGTCAAATTCTCTAGAGACATTTTTTAATTCGCTAAATTTGGTAGATATGCTTTGAGCATTCCAGTACAAAATTCTGAGATTGGATTCAATACTTGTATTTTTTATGTTAAAGCTGGTCATTATAAGTATATGAGTTGATCACCAGACAAAGCTTAAAAAGATTTTTAAATAAGTTAATAACAAACAAAGGAGAAAAAAAAAAAAAAAAAAAAAAAAAAAAAAACTGCTTTCTTTCCTCGCTCCTTTATTCAATTTTCCTTACCGTCTAAGGATTGATCGTCCTCAAACTGGCTGTCTTCTGAGTCAAGTAAACAACTAGATGAAAATCGTCTTACATATCTTTCTATACGGGTTCTGAGGTTTCGGTTGTGAGCATGTCTAGATACGAAGCTTAATAGAGTGCTGATAGATCCTAGATCCTGTGAGTACCCTCGAGCAACTTCAAGAGATTCGTTCTTAGATTTACCGTAGAGGTCTTGGAGTAGCTTTACCATACTGTTGAAGTCCATCACATAGTTTTCTTGTCCCTGGGCTATAGCATCTTTGGCATCTTGAAGTTGAGATGCAATTTCATCAATAGTTGGCCTCACTAACGGCTTTGAGTTCTTAGGAGAGGCGGGATTCTTGATGTTAAGCTGCGGTATTGTGTTTTTTTTCAATGGAGGTTTCATGTCTTCTGAGCTAGTTGAAGCCGCAGATGGTCGCTTATTGCATTTAACTGGTAATGACGTAAATTTGAGACTTAATTTGTCCTGAGAGGAAGCAGGACTTGGCACTATACCCGTTGCAGTCGGCGTCACCATCCAAGGAGGTATAGGCAAGTTAGTCTTATCGGCCATTCGAAGTTTCGGTGGGCTTGACTGACCACCTCTGGTATTGTCAGTAGTGGAATCCGATTGGAGATCCGTGTTGTCAATCGGTTCAGCACTGTCTAGTGGCTCATTCCCAGTATCAATTAACTGGTTAGAGTCTTCTTTGCAGTGCTTCGCCAGGTGTCCTTCCTGGGAGCAAATCACGCAAGTCATTTTGGAAGTAGTAAGATATATATTGTAAGAGATGCCTTCAAAAGAGATTTTAAGGCTTGGTGGAAGTTTCTCGACTGAGTCCGGGTGGATGTACACTTGTCTTCTGAAGCTGATCCAGTGTGAGAAGCCAGCTTCATTTAGGCCAGATTTAACGTTGAGGACGTTGGACATAATCTTGATGTTAAGCTTTTTCAATTCGGTCTCGATTACGGAGTTAGGTATGCATAGTTGGACGTTGGAGATAACTATCCTTACATTTTTTGAGTTGAGTGGTCTAATAGGTAATATAGAGTTACCAACCTTTAACTTTGTTTCCTTGTCACCTAAATCATTGGCCAACGTTTTGCTGTTTAGGTAGAAGCAGATTCTTCCTTGAGCAATGCGGGAGAATCCGATTACATCGGTAGGGTTGACAATTTCGGCAAGAGTGAATGCATAATCTTTGAGAGGAATTCCGTTGACAGCATCGACAATTATCGCTTGATCTCTTGTGGGGTTTTGAGATTTCTGGACGATAGCACTGAACGATTGTGAGTTGAATGCTTGAGAGCTATTCATTTTAGGTTAGGAGAGTGCTTTCCCCTGTGATCAGAGGCTTAAGCACGGAATGAACCGAGTTGTTATTTATTAAACAACCCGCCTTTGTTTAACAGATCAACCTGTTAATGGTGAGAAGCAAAAGAAACGCTGACTAGTAGTAACAAAGTGAGATAACTTTGCGAACTCGTGGGACGTTTTCCCATCCATACGTCGTCCCAGTGTATACATATGGAGTCTTGAACTTCCAGGACCAACCCATGTGCCCGTGTAAGTGCGAGAGGAAGAGAGTATGTTCTTGCTTCTCACTCGCACTCACACGGGCTTATGGCTGGTCCTGGAAGTTCAAGACTCCATGTATACGCAGCATAAGAAAAGTAAATCAAAAGAGACTATAGACAAGAAAAACTTTAAAAACTCGCTTTGAATTCATTAAGGTAGTCTCAAAAAAATTTTTACCACTTTTTTTAACAGTAGTCTATATTTTTCAAACACGCCATCATTCGAATGGCTACCAGTCCAAAGCCCGGAAAAAGTGTGATGGAAGAAATATAGTATCTACATAATTATTAAATAGCCGGGAACCAATTTGACCATTCGCCTTAATGACTCGGGAAGCAAATTGACCTGGCCGATCAGTGAAATTATTGCCTGGGAACCAATTTGACATCTCCGCTCGAAAATACGTATTTTATGACCCTAAATGTACCATAAAACCTTCATGGAAAAATATTTCATTGTTTACGAAATATTTTACGCATGTATTTAAAAAACGTTGAATGTTTAATGCCATTAGACTCAGTTCCTGCTGACAAAAACAATCGACCTAGGGCTCATTTTTTTTGTAAAGACCCATATTTTACGATGATGTCATGATGGGCACAACAATTTTTTTATTTTAATATCGCCTAAATGGCGTCCGAAAAATTTGCACTTTACAGCCATGTTTTTTTTTTTTTTTTTTTTAATATCTCGTACACAAAGGACTGTATAGCGCGACATGCAATTTTTATACATATTTTTATTAATAGTGAACGCTGCTGACTCGCTGAGATCTGAGGTGCGCAGCTAAGACATGATGGTCGTGACCAGCGACGAGTGCGTGTAACGACGACACCATCGAAACGACATTTTAATAATTACTGTTTGTGTTAAATAAAAGCCAGGTATATATAGGTTCCGTAATAATTATTTTCCGACCTAAGCACAGTGGAGGTCAGCTATAATTTCTTCTAAATATATACATAAATGCCCTTCTTCACTTTAAACTTCCGAGCAGCACCTGGAGCATCTTAATTTGTACTTAATTGAAAAGCAGTTGCTTAGCAACTGTCAGAAAACTTTCAGCAAAAAAGTTGTTCTTTAAAGTAAAATAGTTGTGACATATAAAGAAGATTTTAGCGTCATTGGAAAACAGATCGAATGTTTTCGCATCTATTCTAATCGACCTTTTATAACAGAAAGTATAGTTTGTTTTTATCATATCAGTCATATTTATATTTAATTAGCATGTTTTTGTGAAAAAAATATATAAAAACTGTATTTATATACACTCATGCATACATGTATGTGGGAAATTCCGCCATAACCGACTCAAAACGACTTAAACAATAGTTTGAAAAAAAATTTTTTTTTGTAAAATTGTTTTACATGGTATTACTATCTCAAATATTATCTACATCAAGTATTCTAAGCAATTCTTCTACAAAGTTACTTGGTCAGAATAAGATACAAGATATTTTACAGGAGTAAAGTTTCGATAATTTTTCAAAAAAACTGCGTATGTTTCTGCTATAAGTAAGTAAGCTGCTTGTATAGTTGGAGTGTTTTTACCTAGCTTAAATGAAATCTGGGAACAAGATCGATTAAAAAAAAAATTTGTTTAATTTAGTGCCACCAATCGAAAGTTGCAGTGGCTGAAAGGATAATAAAAATCGCTAAAAATGAGATCTAGTGGTAGACATTAGATGAAAATAATACAGTATTTCTCTTTCAACCGCTCTAACTTTCTATTTTGGCACCAAATGGTACAAAACTTTTTTTATTTGATAGGGCTTGATCCCAACTTTCATTTAAGCCCACAAATGCTGGAAAAAAAAATTGGTGATAATTCATTGCCCCAAAGTGTGAAAAACACATATACTTTTATCCTTGATGGGTACGGAAAATACACGGACGCGGACGGAAAGGACATTGCAATTTTTCAAAAGCGCGTACAGCTCAGACACGTGTGATTTTTTCTGCGCATTTGACTTTCAGTACCAATTACATACTTTATTTATATTCAGTACCAACAAATCGTGTGAGTAGTGGGTCGTCGGATAAAGGTGGATGGAAAATTTTATTCACGCACATTAAAAAAATTCGAACCTTCCGGTATTGGGATTGGTCCCATAGCACTAAGGTAAAGTACCCTGTATTCGGACAAAAGTGTTGTTCGGACCTATATCCGGACAGCAGCGATAATTACATGATTTTTTTACAATTTCTGAATGAAAAAAATTTATTTGTAATCTACAGTATCGAATTGATTTAGGATAGTTACAACATACGTTGAATTAATTTGATAATTCATTAAAAAAAATGTTTTTTCTTGCAAATCGAGGTTTTTTGTGTTTGGCTACTGTCCGGAAATTAGATACTACGGTTCAAACTGTACCCCATATTCGGACACACATAATCCAGCAATTCACTTGCTTACAAGTGCAAAGAAATGGTTATACTATGTAGTAAAATACAATAATAATTTGTTTTTTGCATTTGTTTAACAAATTAAAGCCATTAAAGTAAAATATAACTGTATATAAAGATCTGCCATAACCTCATTTTCTCAATGTTCACGACTGTCCGGATTATGGTCCCTACGTCGTAACAGGACCTATATTCGGACTATTTAGAAATGCATTGTCCGAATATAGGGGTTTTAAGACTGAATCTTTATAATTATTTTAAACAATGATCACACGGTCACAAAGAACTTTTTTTTTTTTTAAGTGACAGAAAAATTACTTTATTATCTTTATGTCAACCGTCTTTTTCGCAAAAACAGCTAATTTCTTTGTGAATTTAGAAATAGTGGATTACCTAAAATTATGTGTCCGAATAGAGGGTACTTTACCTTAGCACCACTGCCCTAGGTTAATTTCTATAAAGTGGTGAGTTTCAAAAACGATGAGAGAAGGCTCATGACTGTCAGCGCCACCAGCTTTTATATGCTTACACGTTGTGGCGTGATTCCAAAGTTGCGAGAGAAGGCTCTCAAGGGCCGATCCCAATAGTGATATAGTTTCAAAAACTGACTCGAACACCAGGTCCTGGGATGCGTTCCGTAAGCACTGGCCGTTTAATCTAGGTATTTAGACAATGTAGAGATAACTTATTAGTGTGAGAGAGATAACATGTCATACTATTCCTCTCTTGCACTTAAATGTCATCTAGGATACCGAGATACTTGAAGATTAACTGCTGGAGCTTACGGAACGCACCCCGGTGTGCGATGCACTATATATATGTTTTGGGGCCAAAATGTGTATGCAAACTTCTCGGATTGTTCATCAAGGAATTCGGTTGCAATTTTGGTGGCGAAAGATAGTCAATACCGTAGAGTTATTGACTTGCATCCGCATTCCGCAGTTAGAAGTATATAAACTCGATGTTCGCCCAGCGAGAGTCGAATAATTGAAAATCGACACCAGCCGGAAAGGACATTTGACGCCTTTAGCGTAAATTTGACCACCAAAAACGACTTTGAATGTTGTTTTTTATGCGATTGAAGCAGAAAAAGCGCAACTTTTTACGTGAATGCATTTCACTTCATTACGTGCATACGAACTGGTGAAATCGTCTGAGTCAGTTCCAGCGGAATCACCCATGTATGTTGAACAGTATATTATGATGCTAGGTATATCGAGCGATCCAAATCTCGAAGAAAAAAGTCGTCAAGTAACATTCGAAATGAAAAGTGTGAACATTTACGCGGTCAATCTTAAAATTAATTAAAAAAAAAAAAAAAACACTTGATGATTATAAATATAGATAGATGTAAACGTCATACGTGTAAAAATTAACAATTGCACTGTTGGCACGATTTAAGATGATAAAACAATAATGATATCTTTGTACAGTTAATGGCTCGACTTGGCTTGCCCTGTAGTAATGTTGCTGGTCGTAAAAACCTCGTAATCGATGACCGAGAAGTAATAGTCGCCCATGAGAATGGAATTGGAGGCGTGCTCGCCGTCGTAGCTGTGGGGTAAGTTGCTGTAACTGTCCATGTTGACGTTACAGTTGCTGGAAATCAAGAGATCGGCCCCAGCTCCGAAAATCGGCCCAATATCCGGATGGTAACAAATCGCAAAAGGCTTCTTGACCACGTTATACTTGGTAGGGGGTACGTCCTGGCTATTGATCAGGGTAAACAAGAACGCCTTCTCCGAAGGTATGTAGTGTATGTAGGGATGTCCCTTGGCGCTTGTCTTGCCCCACGGTATGTCACTGAAACCACCGCAGATCTCACCTCTCGTTCCTACAATTTTATTATTATTACCATTATTAATTTTACAATCTCAACACAAAGAGAAAATCAATAGTATTTGTTATATAAACCACCTAGAGCGATGACGTAGGTCGGAGCAATGCCGTCGCAGTGCCGATGGAAGGTAGAGGCGGCAAAGCCGTGGCTCGAGGCCCGGTAGATAAGACGCCACGACTGTTTGGGCACGCCGTACCATTGATTCAAAAGACGCTGAAAGCTCATCTTGTCTTTGGAAAGTATCTGCGAGCCCGGGAAGAGGAAGGGTCCTACGCGCGGCTGCAAACGTTTATCCGTACAAACGTCTGCGTGCTTGTTCGGTAGAGCTGCATACCTGTTGCATTTATATTTTTCCCCGTCAGAATCTGTAGTTACGTATTTGAAAAATATTTTGTTAACTCCACAACCTGTGGGACAATAGTGCTTACTTGCTTACCTGTACCTCTCCAAGGAGAGTTCGATGGGCACAGCTCCAGTGGGTTCCACTTCCTCGGCAAAAACTTGGCTATCTATCAGTAAAAGTCTCACGTGATTAATCACTCCCGACAGGTGCTGGCAAACTCTAGCTCTCTCCTCCTCGGTCCAATGCTGAGTTGGCTGAGTCACCCCTGCCTGATACTTTGCCCAGCTCAGCACTGCCCTCCAGACGTCCTCCTCTTCCAGGCCCAAATAATCCGAGGACATGAGTTTGACAACCGCGTCCTTGGGCAGGTTGCAAAAGGCATTGGTCTTGACAGTGTCGATGGCGTTCTCGCATATGTAAGCAAAGCATCTGTCTATGAACGAAGAGCAGGCCCCTTTTCCACCCAGAACTCGTTCTTGAGCTTCCAGGGCAGCGCTAAGAAGGGTGCACGCATTGCCAGGACTCAGGGTCACTGACACATGCTCCTCGCAACTCCTCCACAGCTCCTCGACCCCCAGCTCCTGGGCTAGGCTCAGCATTTCAAATATTCCACTATCCTGGAGAATGATTTTCCCAGTGTATACGTAGTGAATGAACTGCCTGAAAGTTTCGGCGTGCGCGTGGGGCATCCTTACGGGAGCTGGACTGCCGGCGTTGCCGATTCTTTTTCCAGGTGAGAAGTTCTTGCACCTGGCTTGCATTATTATTTTGTGGGCGTAAACGGGAGTTTCCTCTCTGCCGAGGAGGAACACGATGTCGGCCGACTCCTTGTCTTCCGAGAGCTTTGCCAGGTCTTCCAGGAGTCTGAGGACACCGGCTAGATTGGCTTCTCCCGGGACAACTGCGCTGGCAGTCGTACTCACGGCAACCGCTCGGGTACCCATTTTTTGAAACGCCTAGAAGTAAAATGATGCATCGTTCAAAGCACTAGGTTTTTGGATCAAAATTTTTTTTTTTCAATTAAGTTTAAAAAAAAAAAAAAAATTGAAACTCACCTTAAACAGTTGTCCGATTATTTTTTCATCTACATTAAGAAATATAATGACTTGCACTTATTTAAACTTTTTAATATTCAATATCACAATGGACAACGTCGACGCTCCATTTATTAGTACGATCAGCATCAATTGTATCATCCAGGAACTCAGGACTCGAGTACATGATGGGGGGCGCCAGGTTATGCTATTGCCGTTTTTTTCTCCTTTTCGTTTTTTCGCGAATTCCTTGGTAAAAAAAATCAAACTGGTTTCACGAGATCTTGAATAAAAATGCCCTTGAAAATCGAAATGCTTAAAAATGTACTCTAGATGATTTTCTGATCAGGTACTTTTCTGCGAATGTTACTTACTTAAATCTAATAAGAATATACAATTTTGAAGTCACCATCGATCTCTTTGCGTACCGCAATAACAAAAAACCACCTGCATGTTGGCCGGTTGGCCCTGTTGCTGTTGATGATTATGCGATTGTATACATTGTGGACCGGTAGAAATATATATATATATATATATATGCTCTCTTCTGTTCCTTACTTCCTTTCCTATTTTTTGTGTACGTTCATAGTTGAACTCGATCGGTAATAATTTAATTAACGTATAAAAATTCTATGAATATGAATAATTAAATAATTTACATCTTCAGAAAATTAATTTTTCTACCTGTGTAAGTTTTCACTTGATTACCAAAACTTAATTTTGTTTTTTATTCAATTATTTCGAAAACTCGCAAGCTACGCAAATATTTCAAATGTTAATTTAAACTGATGGTATCTTGGATGGAAATTAAAAAAATGTATCTTTTCATATTTATTTATTCGCATTACTTAAATATCAAATAGGAAGCGCGCATACATATATGACACTTGGGTAAAAAAAGGAAGGTTTTTTTTCTTGCCTCTCATGCCTTTTGGATATGTGAAAAATATATGACACAAATATTTTCACGTAGAAATCATCGATCGTTAACTCTTAATAATTATTGTTTTTATTAAGTATATCACGTGCCAAAAACAAGTATGTGGTTAAGAGTTGAAATAAATTTCAAAAAAGTCTCAGTCAAGCCAAGAAACTTTCAAAAGTCAAAGATTCCTTCGATGTACAAAAATAGGAAGTGACTTGTTTTGACTCTGCAATTGCTACTAGATCGATGTATTATGCAAAAAATCATTAGTGCGTTGAGAATCTATCGATAACATCATCTTTGATGTTTTTTAAACGTTTTTTTTTTTTTTTGTTTACTTAATAGGATTTATGTTTTCGAAAAATCCGACAATTTGAAGTATTACAAATATTGGTCAAATACAAAGCGGTAATATTTTGAAAAATATTACCTACTATTACATTTCCTCAATCCTGATTGAATTTCTGAATGAAAAGTATTTTTGCTACCAAACATTAAAAAAAACGTACGAAATATAATGTATTAAACTTGGAAAATCAACAAAATCCAGTTTAAATCTTAATAAATTATGTAATATACCTAAACAATTTTAATGATGCCAAGAAAGGTTATCTTTATAAACTTTTCATAAACAAAATCAAACAGTTTAGTTGAAGAGTACAGTATCAAGAGTTTCGAAAACATGAAACTAAATTATTAGAGTGTTTTTATGAGTGAGCGAATGCCTTGAGCTGCTTCTCATTTTTTACAATATAAATATACATATTCAATACATTTTATACATATCACTCAATAATAAATCTTTTTTACTCTACAAAAAGCGTGACTTAGAACTAATAACTAGTAAGTGGCTTTACAATTTGTACTCTTATTGAATCGGTACACTATCCATTTTCTGCGTTACAAAAAAGCAACGAGAAAAATATCACTAAGGTTGCTTACTTTTCTCCACCCTTCGTTATCGATTGACTGGCATATTGTACAAATACAAGAATAAGAATAAATAAATAAGAGATCCAGAAATCGGTAACGATGGTATGTAACGAGCAACATTGATGTTTTTTTTTGTTTTATTAATTTACTGTATCAACCATCGGTAACTGTAAAGGGATTCTCAATATTTCACAATATCTACGAAAAATATTATAGTATCGCCTTACAAAAATACTTTTGAAACTTATAACTCTTCACAAGAGCTCAGATCTATTTGTATGTACTTACAATACCCGAAATCATCTTGGTGCGTTTGAATATTATGCGTTTGGATTATTTTGATTTGTGCTTTTCCAGCCGACACTTTAATTTAAGGCACACGGCGTATTCATCGTTGCTATAGCACTTGGTTTTCTCAAGTTGGCATACACCTGGTAATGTTGAAAAAAGTTTTTATCTACAGGGGCTCGAGGGGCAGCGAATCACGCAGGATTCCCGTGAATTCGGAACCTGTACAAGCACGTATACTCGAGCTGACCATGGTTGCTGTGGATCCGCAACTCAACGTATTCGTAGGCTTCTGTTATTGTTGTATTCTGAAACAAAATACAAATTTTTCAGTTGGCATCAAAGTATGCATAAATTTTTTCTGCTACTTTCATTAAATAAAGTAATTTTTTGTATCCCATAAAACCAGCAATTAATCAATTTTATATATGTTACGAAGAAAAAGCAATCATGCAACAAACCAAATTCTCACCTGAACCGGAAAATATTGCAAGCTGTCATCAGAGACCAAGAACTCATATTCTCCAAACATCACAGGATCTAAATCGTTTTCATACCTCAACCCCTTAAATTTAAAAGAATCTCAATCAGTACATTTTTTGAATGAAAAATACCACCACTGCATCAATACAAAATCATAATTTTACCCAAACGTTGAACTTTCGCGGTGCGCTCTTCATCTCTCCGTTGGGCAGATTAGCTCTGGATGCGTGCTCCATCGTGAATCCCGTCAAATAAATTCGACTTCGCAATCTGATGAGCAGATAACCAGGAAAGTCCTGGAATGCCCAGCACATGCCTGGCTGCAGCAGTTTGCCTTGTATCACGGTTCGTGGGTTGTTGTTTTCGTAGAAAAGCGTTACCCCCCAAATCCTAAAGGCGCGCGTTTGGACGTTATATTTTTGCGTGCAACGGGTACTACATACTTGACCTCCTGTAGAGAGAGAAAAAAAACAAAACAATTTTTATCGACCTATCAAAATTCTGTAGTTGAAAGATGAAACCTGTAGTAATTACCGGCAGACTCTAAAGCGTAATCAACCCGACCGGTCTTGTCGGCATCATAAATTTTCAGGATTCCAACAATAATTTTGCGTATTTCATCTATGCTCAGGCTCGTTGAGCTCTTCTCAGGCTCTTCGCTTGGTGCTCCGACAATGCCACTTGCCTGTGCGATTTCTTCATGCTGGATCTTTGAGTTCATGATCTGGAACACCTTCACAATGTCGTCTTTGGAAATGGCATCGCCAAAGTAGCCTGCAAACACTTTGTCCGCTTGTTCTCGCATTTGGTCTTCATTGGCCATACTTGAGGTTGCATCACAGCAGGTTTTCAGCTGACCGTACAATTGTTTCAGATTTTGAAATTCTACTCTTAGCACGCCAAGCTCGTCTGCATGGAATTTTTTGCTTTCGCTGCTCAGCAACGCCAACTCCTGCTCCAGGCTTGATAATTTGCTCTGAAAATTTGCAAAATTTCGTATTTCAATGTAAATACTTGAGATATCCATCAATTGTATTAAATCCATATTTTCAATAACTTACGTCATATTTGTTCCTAACATCACCACCACTATGTTTCAGATCTTCTATGCTCTGCGTGATGTTTGACAAATGTACCTAAAACCAAGATGATATTGTAGCAGCGACATATGATACTTAGGTTAAAAAAAAAAAAAAAAAAAAAAAATGAATTTAAATCATCTCGCATTACCGATCGTTCCGATTCAGCAATCTCTAAATACTGAACACGATTGATTAAAATATTTACGAGGTTTTTGAGCTCTTGGTTTGTTTTAATATCTTCTGGGGAGTAGCTTTGCATCATGTCAGTTTCTCTTTGAATTTGGATGGGTAATGTTTTTTGGTATGTCCATGATATGGCAGGTACTATTAATGGTAGACACAAGTAACCTGAAACATAAAATTGTGTAGTCAATTTTTTTTTCTAACCATAAATTCTCAATGGCTCAATTTAAAGTCAAAATTTTTATCAATAATCAGAACGAGTATAATTTGAAAAAAATGTTATGAGCAAAAAACACCTCCATGTGTCAAAAAAAAAAGTTCCATCACACGAGAGTATTTTTCATAAATGAGTAATTTGAGAGAGAAGGACAGTACGAAGTTTGCAAAACTCACCCGCGACTCCCGTAGAAAGCGACGACAACAAACGACGTCCATCATTGGGATCGTGTGCGCGCAAGAAACGATCAAATCTCAAGCCTTCCTCTTTCCCTCTCGATCATAGCCATCATTTTATGAGTTTTTTTTTTTTTTAACGCATACTCCCCACTATCCTTCTCCCGTCAAATATATTAATTACTGCGAAACGTTATTCTCTTTCATTGCTTTCGTTGTTTCAAAACAAAACAAAAAAAACCTTCCTTCCTTACAACTCTTTTTCTCTTCAAATTAGGCAAATAGGTACTTATTAACTAATAGTAAACAAACATAGTGTTAACGTAATGCCCTTAGCCATATCATTAGTAAATAGTATAGCAAAAGTATTAAGACATAAATGCAAACCAAATATTGTAAGCCACACGCCATTCCAGGAACTTAATTTTTATAAATAATCCACAACCCATGGCAAGTAATTGTATTGATCACTTCTAAATTGCTGACCCAGAAACGAAACGGCTTATACATACAGCCCATTACTAAGATCCGGGATGAAAAAATCTGAAGCCCGTACATGAATTATTTTAAAAACATTTGTATCTTTTTTGTGTTATTTTTTTTTGATAAGATTGCTTATGAGATAAATTAATACACTCCCTTTTTGTTTATGGGTTTAGCTTGGAACAAAAAAAATAAATCTAGATTTTAATACAAGCATTTAAAATTCTCTTTGTGTTATAGTAAAAATTCATCCTTAACAACTATAGGCACTTGTAAATCAGATACATGTGTATTGATAGGTACATCATCAGATACATGGGTAATTAAAAAATACAAATACTCAATCAATGTAAAACGATTATCTTTAGTTTCAAGCAGCTAGCAAAAACATATTTATAATTGTTAGTATGTTACAATTCACACGAAACACATAAATTATGCCTCGTGATAGTACAAGTTAGAATTCAGAGCTACTGGAAATTTTTCAGATATGGATTTATTTCGGTGTGACTATTCTATCTTTGGAAAGAAAATATAGAAAAAGTAATGACTATTATAACGCAGTAACTTTACAATGATTAAATTAAAAAAGCCACTCTAGCAACCAGTCTAGAACAAAGTTTGCATGATGAGTTTAAAAAAAATTAATGTTAAAAAACAAGAAATAAAAACTAGTCCCAACCTAAACTTGGCAGGGATGGAATCGTTATATTTATGGTAAGCAAATCAGGCAGAGATACGTTTTTCAAGGTCAATAAGTACTTGTAGAATAGTTCACGATCAACAAACAAATAATCAACCGCGTTAGCAGTTTTTTCGTTAACGGTTTCGCGAACGTTTCGCAGGTAATTCATACAAGTTAGAGTGTGCACATATGCAAGGTAAGTGCCTGAAACAAAGGTAGAACGGAATTCGTGCTGAGTTTAGGGAAACAATAATTGCAATTAAACTCGATGCTGTGAGGAATATATAGTTACCTCCTGAATTGGATATTAATAATTTGCACTTTAAAATAGACAAATGTTTTTTTAAATGCTAAGGTTCCAAGACAGAAAGCACAGACATAATTATAATAATTTACAACACTAAGTGTACTTTTGAGTGCAGGGGACAAACGTTTAATCGTATGAACTGCTTATGTCAAGAACAGAAAATTGATCGAGACTATTAATTGAAAACTTGAAATTTTCGATACATAAAATACAAAAATAAATAAATAAAACGTAATGTTTCATGTCAAACTTGTGTGCTACTAAGGAGTTGATGATAATTGTGTAAACAGTTACTAATTCACTTACCAATCGTAAGAACAAGTGGAAGGAGAAGCCAAAGTATTTTTGTCCATCGTCCTTGGGCTCGATCTCGCAACTTGGAAGCTCTACTAAGCAACCATGAGTCGAAAAGTATGATTTTGACGAACAGTAAATACATGTGCTGCACGGCTGTATCAAATTGTTGCCAAAACCAACTCAATCTTGTTTCTGAAAAGAAAACGAATAACACAATTAGTAGGCATCTTTAAGATAAGAGGATAAATCAACAAATATTAATGACGGCACGTCTTGAAAGATCTTTATGTATTTCTCTTGAGTATTTAGATATCAGTGGTACACAAATCGCATCAAAAAGTCTGATTTCCCTCGTAACTCTCTTAATTTTTAATGAAATTAATACATTCTGACCTTGATTGGGCCGATGATAGTGACTAGTGGGGTACTCTTGTTTTTGAAACTGTCCAAAGGTAATGAAATGCAGTACAGCTGTAAACCATGCCAAAAACAGACTAGTAGTATTTGACTTTTGTTTTTTTCGCAACGTATAACTCGACGATTTATCCAATTCGTCGCAATCGGTATCAGAATCCACGTTGTACAATGTATTTTTGTAGTTGTAATTACTTGAAAGATGTTTTAAATTATCCACCCACGATTCATATCTACGAAAAATGGTGACATATAAAGGATGAAGTGTTTTACTAGGACTTAAATGAGTACATGTTTCAAACAAACCTTTCATTAAGATCATCTTCGATTTGAGAATTAAAGACAGAACTAGGACGATTACGCTGCGAATCCACCAAAGTCTTTTTGTAATCATTTGA
The DNA here is from genome assembly GCF_036245765.1 of Copidosoma floridanum. NCBI lineage: Eukaryota > Metazoa > Arthropoda > Insecta > Hymenoptera > Encyrtidae > Copidosoma > Copidosoma floridanum. Next base: position 16,921,519 of record NW_028321898.1, on the reverse strand, counting down.
TTGATTAGTGCTCGTGTACTTTCTAACGTGCGACTGCATTTGAGATGAAAGACCCTTAAGCAAAACAAATGGGTTAAAAGATTAATACCGACGAAAGAAGCAAGCAATTATCGAAAAGTGATAACAATATAAACAAAATAATGCAATAAATGCTGATAAAATTAAATTTTATTACCAGTGGGCCTCGAGAAACTTGATAGGGTTCCTTTATCGGGTGCTCGTTGGTATAGCTGTCTAAAGACGATTGGCTGCTTGTCGTTTGGCTACTGAAAATACTACTATCTAAACGCAACGAGCGACGGGACATGTTAGGAATAGCCATGACGCCTGGTGCTACCTCGTACCGACATGTCGACGCTTTCGAGTATGTGTAATCTGTCTTTGGAAATTTGCTGTAAATAATTCTGCCAGTTATTTTTGAGCCTTATCTAAAGTGGTGTTAAAATACTTTTGTAAATAAGATAACGGTGTTAATTAAAGTAGGAGCTGATGACAGGCTAATGAAACGTATACTGATAATAAATATACTTGGAATTCAAAAGTCGCCGAGTGAGCAAACGAGGGAGAGCAATAATATAATAAGTGAAGAAAGGTCAAGTGTTAGTGTTTGCAAACACTGATGGATTATTGACACAAAGGGGCACATCAAAATAAACTTTTCAAAGATAACAGACAGCTTTGATAAATAAATTTTGACAATCGTTGGTTTCTATGTTCCAAATAAATACAGAGTAGTATTTTTTTTTTTTTTTTCAATTTGAATAAGAAACTTACTTCCAATAATCACCCTGCTGCTTGTAAAACTCATGAACTGATGTTGGTCGACTAGGGACATCCTCCCTATCACAATCTTCAGATGAATAATCACTTGTGATTAACCTCTTCGAGATAAAACTCTTTCTGTCCTTGATTTCTGTCTTTGCATCAGAAGAATCATCCACAGATTCACTCTGTCCATTCGCAAAAATCTGTTTTTTAATTCTTTGACGCTCAGAACGACGTTCTACTTTCTTTTTGACAGTGCTCGTTTCAAAAGTTGTACTTTTACTCGGCGTTGTAGCCGCTACGTCTGTCAGTGTAATGTCTTTTTGTTCAACAATAACCTCCATGTCTTTATTGCGCGCCTTAACTACACTGCTTGGTCTAAATAGCAACAAAAAAATTATTAATCACAACAATCGATTAAATCTCAATGCAGAAATGAAAATAATAGCACTCACAATGATCTAGAAGTTGACCTTCTACTACTACTGACTTCAATTCCAGGAGTCATGGACCTGTCTCTGCTCTTGCTCCTCAAATCATAGTGGTGTTCAGAGCCATCATTTTCACCTTCAGTCTTGTTTAATATCAGAGGAGTCTCAGACCTGGACCTACTGCGTCTCCTTAGATCGTAACTCTTTTGATCGCCCTCCATTGCTTATCTTTGAAAAAATTTAAAGTAAAAAACTACTTAATTAAGTGTAATTAATTGAATCAAGACGCAATTTTCGGTACTCTGCATAGTGCACAATGTGTCAGACTGATGAGGTAGAGTCATAAAAAAAGCAAGAGAGTGCTAGTACAGCCAAACGCCAAACCGCCCGGGGGCACGGCAAACGTTTACACGCGTAGGTTTCATCATGCTAAATATAAACGTCGACCTCACTCTCTGTCTCTTTCGTTGCCTAATATGCGAGTGTGTACCTAGTAAGCGTATAGCTATGTATTTGATTATGAAGAAAAAGTAAAGTTAAGATTTTAAGAACAGAAAGAGGCAGATGCTGTGCACGTTTCGTACATACGTATCAGATACGTAGGTATGGTGCACTCTAAAAGTGGAGCGAAACTTCCCGGAAAGCTAAATACGGAGTCAAATTGCGCGATACTAAGGTTACTAACGATAATGAAGTTCTACTAATACTTAATATAACTTATTGTATTTTTTCGAATCGTTAAACATGCATAGGTATGTGGTGCTACATAGGTATTAATTAGAATTAACACAATATAACTTAACTATTAACTGGTAGGTAACTAGGTACCTATGTTTACTTCGTTTATGTATATACAGATTATATAAGTTGCAACTAGGTATAGATTCCATACTATGGAATAAATCTTCTGCTGGTTTTGTTTGCGATGAGTAATACGGGGCACGAAGCACGGGGGAAAACAGGTATAGTTGTATACTTGTATGTTTATGATAAGGTAGACTGCGTTCGTCAACAGCCTTACGTTAAATTTAAAGTATTATCACTTGTACCTATAATACTTGATCATAAAGGAATGTAAAAGTATAACCTAACATTTACTCTGGGGATTTACGCACATGAGCTCGCTTGAAAAACACTCAGAAAAATACACGAAAAACGGAAATGAACAACATTTTACTAATAATGACTACCTACACTTGAAATATTATAGAAGTAGTATGTACTTAAATCACACATGTATTTATCCGTATTATCCGTAATCAGTAATCACTAGTATCAATTAATACAAATACAATTGACCGAAAATTACACACGTCATACGTCTTTCTTCTAGAGCAGTATAGGTGTACTGTAAACTGAGTAATTCCAGAGATAATAGGTTCGTTTGGGGCTTAGCTTGGAGCAGCTCGGAGCTCCTCCGAACTTTGCCTCAAAACACACACGTTTAGCTCCGGCCTCCGACTCCGAGCTCATCGGAGTGACTCCGAGCAAATTCCTACAGTCGGTATATCTATATTTACAATCTTGGCAATATAAATATTCACGTCCTGGCTATAAATATAGATATACCGACTGTAGGAATTTGCTCGGAGTCGCTCCGATGAGCTCGGAGCAAAGCGCGTGTTTTGGGGCAAAGTTCGGAGGAGCTCCAAGCTGCTCCAAGCTAAGCCAAACGAACCTAATAATCTCTGCTGTAAACGTGTAAACTGAGCAAACAATAGGTTTGTTCAAACCCCTCTTTAGTTCGGTGTTCGGTTCTGGTTCTGTACAATCTAGCTATAGGAACAGTTGCGAATGGTGAGCGTACCCCGGGGTCCGTACCATATAACTTTTTTTGCTTTGCAGGCCTATGTTATAAACATAGGCCGATGTACTAAAAAATAGTTACATGGTACGACCCCGGATAATCCCGGATTCAAGCAACTTTTCATTTGAGCCGTTCCAAATGAAAAATTGCTGTCGTACCCGTATCCCAGACCCCAGACCAGACAACCTGGTACCCGGTACCCGAGGACGGGTAGTGACGGCTGCGCTCGTTAGTACACCATTCGGAAAAAGTCCATTCCATACTTTTTTGCATACCCTCGCCGAAAGTGCTTCATATCTGCCCTGCTCCAAAACAGATTACCAGCTCTTTCGACGAGGGTATGCAGCTTTCGGAGGTTAAGAAATACCCTAGATTTTACGTTATCGATCATTTATGTGAAATCTGTGGCATGCTTAAACTCACTCACTAGGTGCGTAATATACACGGAGAGAGGTTAGGACCATATGGTGGGTTATTGGTTAGGTGATTAGCGTTCATAATATTTTCACCCTCTTCGTACTTTCGCACCCCATTCCCTGCATATTTAAATAAGTCACTAACATTTAAAAAATAATTACTCATGACAGCCTACGCTCCCGCGACAATTTTAAACTGATACCTGTCCACAGGTTCGGGTTCCTATAAGATCCATTAGGGGGGCGCCACCAGTGGGTTAACACGACGATGCTTTGCATTGATATTTCATAAAGCCTTAAAAAGTGATAAAATTAATTTGACGGAATTCAGGGACTGCAGCATTTTTTTAAAATACTCGAGAATAGATGTTCTACGCTGGGGAATGAATACTCGGCTGCTTTTAAGTAAATATGAAGAACATGCTGCTAATTCCAAACAAAAGTGGTAAATTTCATGTAGAAAGAAAGATATACCCTTAACTTTTTTTTTGGAATGAGCTGTCTATCGTTGGTGTCAATAGATAAGTGTTTCTAAATTTTTTTAATCGAGTCCTCCTCGTTTTCTTTAAACTGTACTTTACGTGCTGTTCGTGGGTCACAGAATGTTACAATATAATTAATTAATTTAAATAATTAATTTATTAAATAGTTTCAGCTTTTTAGCCCAGAAACGGACTTACAGACATGTAATAGTTTCAAATAAACACAAAATTCCATACATAATCAAAAATCGCTATTACCGTGTACATTGACAACGTCGTAGTTTTATCCTTTAATGTACCATCCTTTCACATACTCTCATTTCATACAAACTCTGATTTTCCAAAAACATACATCAACATACATCTTTCCGTACGTATATCATACTTTCTGCCTACTGTGCACTTCGCTTATATTATATAAAATTAATTTACGCGCTTTACGGTTAACTAGATATTTATACTCTCGTATTTATCTCTATTATTCAATATAACCATTTTATCATTAATTTTCTCCAAAATCTTCGCCGCCACTTTACATCCATTCCCACTTAACAAGCAGACCCATTCATCAGAATGTTACAATATATTGAATATCTTTAATGTTTTAGGATAAGAATATATTTATAAATATTTGCATGGTCTGAACTACTTAAATAATATTGATGAAAGTGCAAAATCAAAAAAATAAGTGAACGCTCCTGAATATTATAAATTCAACAATAAAACAAAACAATGAAATAAACGAAAACGTGTTAGAAAAATATTACAATCAGCAGATTAAATGTAGTGTCTCCAAATGATCAGGAAAGATTTTGTTTAAAGTTAATATTAAATAAAGTATTAGGAAAAGCTTCTTTCATAGATTTAAAAACTGTTAATGATATCACTCACAATACTTATAAAGAAACAGCTATTTCTATAGGATAAGTAGAACATGATTTTTAAATACGAAAATTTTTCACATGGTTTGTTATGTCTGAAAACTTTTTGGGCAATATTATTTGGAACAAATACAAAAAATTTTTCATTGAAGATTGTAAAGATGATGTAAATAAAGCTCTTTTGCATTTAAAAAAAATTTTTAATTCTGAAAATAAGTCTTGTAAAAATTTCAGTTCACCAGAACCAACAGAAATAATAAAAAAAATATCGATACTGACAACGATGAAAGAATATTTCGTAAACATAAATTCCATGAAATGTTTTCACTACTTAGTCATGATCAACATCTAATTTTTCAAGAAATAAAGAAATTTGGAAATGGTATTGTTTCTATTCTACTTCCAAGAGAAATGACCCCTCACAGACAGCGTTGGGTTAGACGGATTCAATATCGGAACTTTTTCCCTAGATCGTATATATAGCTATACGATCTAGGGAGAATGTTCCGTCGAGCAGACAGCACAGCAGTGAAGGGGCATTGCCAAAGACACGCGGAAATTTAAAATTGTAATTTTAATAACACAAGCGCCTATCACCCAATGACCCGGGGCGCTAACTGGCCACTCTGTTAAATAAATAATTTTTAATAACACAAGCACTTATCACCGTATAACCTGGGGCGCTAATTGCAAATCTAGTAAATAAATAATTATTAAACAATATGTCAAGCACCTTTTTCCTGATGATCCAGGACACTTATTTGTAACACTATTAAATAATAAAAACTTGATCGATAACATATGTAAACATATCACAATTTTGATTGCCTATCTAGTACGACAAAGATCTTTTTAAATGGCGCTTTTGTAATTCCTTGATAATTTATTATTCAATAGTAGCCAGTAAGCGCCCTGGGTCATAAGGTGATAGGCGCTTGTGTTATTTTAATAATTAATTATTTGAAAGAGTGGCCAGTAAGCGCTCCAAGTCACTTAGTGATAGGCGCTTGTGTTATTTATTAATAATTATTCATTTAACTGAGTTGCCAGTTAGCGCCCCGGGTCATAAGGTGATAGGGACTTGTGTTATTTATTAATAATTATTCATTTAACTGAGTAGCCAGTTAGCGCCCCGGGTCATAAGGTGATAGGCGCTTGTGTTATTTTAATAATTAATTATTTAAAAGAGTGGCCAGTAAGCGCTCCAAGTCACTGAGTGACAGGCGCTTGTGTTATTTATTAATAATTATTCATTAAACTGAGTTGCCAGTTAGCGCCCCGGGTCATTGGGTGATAGGCGCTTGTGTTATTAATATTACAATTTTGAATTTCCGCATGTCTTTGGCAATGCCCCTTCACTGCTGTGCTGTCTGCTCGACGGAACATTCTCCCTAGATCGTAAAGCTAAATATACGATCTAGGGAAAAAGTTCCGATATTGATACCGCCTAACCCAACGCTGCACATTTATCCTATTGAGTTATTCGTATTTTTAAGAAAATATGTAATCAATTTAAAATGAGTAAAAAATACAATATGTGTTATTAATTATTATAAACCTACTTAGTATATGTATATAGTGGTCGCGGTGGCGCAACGGTAGAGTTGCAGTTCCATCCAGTGCTCTCAAATGTGACTGGCAAACTTGCGGAAAATTCAAATTGGCTATATGGAGCAAGACGCAAAACCCCAGATAACTCGACAACATTTCATACACCATAACTTGATGAATTAATCCTAAGCTATTTAACCCAATAACTCAACGCGCCTAAAAGCAGTATCACAAGCTTTATTAATTAATAAAATACATTAAACAATAACGCAAGCGCCAATCCCAACACAACCCGGGGCGCTTACTAGCCGCTTTGTTTATTAATTGAATAAATAAAATAACACAAGCGCCAATCCCCACACAACCCGGGGCGCTTACTGGCCGCTTTGATAATTAAAATGATAAGTAAAATAACACAAGCGCCAATCACCACACAACCCGGGGCGCTTACTGGCCGCTTTGATAATTAAAATGATAAATAAAATAACACAAGCACTAATCACCACACAACCCAGGGCACTTACTAGCGCCTTTGTTTATTAATTGAATAAATAAAATAGCACAAGCGCCAATCCCCACACAACCCGGGGCGCTTACTAGCCGCTTTGTTTTTTAATTGAATAAATAAAAAAACACAAGCGCCAATCCCCACACAACCCGGGGCGCTTACTGGCCGCTTTGTTTTTTAATTAAATAAATAAAATAACACAAGCACCAATCCCCACACAACCCGGGGCGCTTACTGGCCGCTTTGTTTTTTAATTGAATAAATGAATTAACACAAGCGCCAATCCCCACACAACCCGGGGCGCTTACTAGCCGCTTTGTTTTTTAATATAATAAATAAAATAACACAAGCGCCAATCCCCACAAAACCCGGGGCGCTTACTGGCCGCTTTGATAATTAAAATGATAAATAAAATAACACAAGCGCTAATCACCACACAACGCAAAGCACTTACTAGCTGCTTTGTTTTTTAATTGAATAAATAAAATAACACAAGCGCTAATCACCACACAACCCGGGGCGCTTACTGGCCGCTTTGTTTATTAATTAAATAAATAAAATAACACAAGCGCCAATCCCCACACAACCCGGGGCGCTTACTAGCCACTTTGTTTTTTAATATAATAAATAAAATAACACAAGCGCCAATCCCCACACAACCCGGGGCGCTTACTGGCCGCTTTGATAATTAAAATGATAAATGAAATAACACAAGCGCCAATCCCCACACAACCCGGGGCGCTTAATGGCCGCTTTGATAATTAAAATGATAAATAAAATAACACAAGCGCCAATCCCCACACAACCCAGGGCGCTTACTAGCCACTTTGTTTTTTAATATAATAAATAAAATAACGTAAGCGCCTATCCCCGCACAACCCGGGGCGCTTACTGGCCGCTTTGTTTTTTAATTAAATAAATAAAATAACACAAGCGCCAATCCCCACACAACCCGGGGCGCTTACTGGCCGCTTTGTTTTTTAATTGAATAAATAAAATAACACAAGCGCCAATCCCCACACAACCCGGGGCGCTTACTAGCCGCTTTGTTTTTTAATTAAATAAATAAAATAACACAAGCGCCAATCCCCACACAACCCGGGGCGCTTACTGGCCACTTTGATAATTAATATGATAAATAAAATAACACAAGCGCCAATCACCACACAACCCGGGGCGCTAACTGGCCGCGTTGTTTATTAATTGAATAAATAAAATAACACAAGCGCCAATCCCCGCACAACCCGGGGCGCTTACTGGCCGCTTTGATAATTAAAATAATAAATAAAATAACACAAGCGCCAATCCCCACACAACCCGGGGCGCTTACTGGCCGCTTTGATAATTAAAATAATAAATAAAATAACACAAGCGCCAATCCCCACACAACCCGGGGCGCTTACTGGCCGCTTTGATAATTAAAATGATAAATAAAATAACACAAGCGCCAATCACCACACAACCTGGGGCGCTTACTGGCCGCTTTGATAATTAAAATGATAAATAAAATAACACAAGCACTAATCACCACACAACCCAGGGCACTTACTAGCGCCTTTGTTTATTAATTGAATAAATAAAATAACACAAGCGCCAATCCCCACACAACCCGGGGCGCTTACTAGCCGCTTTGTTTTTTAATTGAATAAATAAAATAACACAAGCGCCAATCCCCACACAACCCGGGGCGCTTACTGGCCGCTTTGTTTTTTAATTAAATAAATAAAATAACACAAGCACCAATCCCCACACAACCCGGGGCGCTTACTGGCCGCTTTGTTTTTTAATTGAATAAATAAAATAACACAAGCGCCAATCCCCACACAACCCGGGGCGCTTACTAGCCGCTTTGTTTTTTAATATAATAAATAAAATAACACAAGCGCCAATCCCCACAAAACCCGGGGCGCTTACTGGCCGCTTTGATAATTAAAATGATAAATAAAATAACACAAGCGCCAATCACCACACAACCTGGGGCGCTTACTGGCCGCTTTGATAATTAAAATGATAAATAAAATAACACAAGCACTAATCACCACACAACCCAGGGCACTTACTAGCGCCTTTGTTTATTAATTGAATAAATAAAATAACACAAGCGCCAATCCCCACACAACCCGGGGCGCTTACTAGCCGCTTTGTTTTTTAATTGAATAAATAAAATAACACAAGCGCCAATCCCCACACAACCCGGGGCGCTTACTGGCCGCTTTGTTTTTTAATTAAATAAATAAAATAACACAAGCACCAATCCCCACACAACCCGGGGCGCTTACTGGCCGCTTTGTTTTTTAATTGAATAAATAAAATAACACAAGCGCCAATCCCCACACAACCCGGGGCGCTTACTAGCCGCTTTGTTTTTTAATATAATAAATAAAATAACACAAGCGCCAATCCCCACAAAACCCGGGGCGCTTACTGGCCGCTTTGATAATTAAAATGATAAATAAAATAACACAAGCGCTAATCACCACACAACGCGAAGCACTTACTAGCTGCTTTGTTCTTTAATTAAATAAATAAAATAACACAAGCGCTAATAACCACACAACCCAGGGCGCTTACTGGCCGCTTTGTTTATTAATTAAATAAATAAAATAAAACAAGCGCCAATCCCCACACAACCCGAAGCGCTTACTAGCCACTTTGTTTTTTAATATAATAAATAAAATAACACAAGCGCCAATCCCCACACAACCCGGGGCGCTTACTGGCCGCTTTGATAATTAAAATGATAAATAAAATAACGCAAGCGCCTATCCCCGCACAACCCGGGGCGCTTACTGGCCGCTTTGTTTTTTAATTAAATAAATAAAATAACACAAGCGCCAATCCCCACACAACCCGGGGCGCTTACTGGCCGCTTTGTTTTTTAATTGAATAAATAAAATAACACAAGCGCCAATCCCCACACAACCCGGGGCGCTTACTAGCCGCTTTGTTTTTTAATTAAATAAATAAAATGACACAAGCGCCAATCCCCACACAACCCGGGGCGCTTACTGGCCGCTTTGATAAATAATATGATAAACAAAATAACACAAGCGCCAATTACGACACAACCCGGGGCGCTAACTGGCCGCGTTGTTTATTAATTGAATAAATAAAATAACACAAGCGCCAATCCCCGCACAACCCGGGGCGCTTACTGGCCACTTTGAGAATTAAAATAATAAATTAAATAACACAAGCGCCAATCCCCACACAACCCGGGGCGCTTACTGGCCGCTTTGATAATTAAAATGATAAATAAAATAACACAAGCGCCAATCCCCACACAACCCGGGGCGCTTACTGGCCGCTTTGATAATTAAAATGATAAATAAAATAACACAAGCGCCAATCACCACACAACCTGGGGCGCTTACTGGCCGCTTTGATAATTAATATGATAAATAAAATAACACAAGCACTAATCACCACACAACCCAGGGCACTTACTAGCGCCTTTGTTTATTAATTGAATAAATAAAATAACACAAGCGCCAATCCCCACACAACCCGGGGCGCTTACTAGCCGCTTTGTTTTTTAATTGAATAAATAAAATAACACAAGCGCCAATCCCCACACAACCCGGGGCGCTTACTGGCCGCTTTGATAATTAAAATGATAAATAAAATAACACAAGTGCCAATCCCCACACAACCCGGGGCGCTTACTGGCCGCTTTGATAATTAAAATGATAAATAAAATAACACAAGCGCCAATCCCCACACAACCCGGGGCGCTTACTGGCCGCTTTGTTTTTCAATATGATAAATAAAATAACACAAGTGCCAATCCCCAAACAACCCGGGGCGCTTACTGGCCGCTTTGATAATTAAAATGATAAATAAAATAACACAAGCGCCAATCACCACACAACCTGGGGCGCTTACTGGCCGCTTTGATAATTAAAATGATAAATAAAATAACACAAGCACTAATCACCACACAACCCAGGGCTCTTACTAGCCGCTTTGATAATTAAAATAATAAATAAAATAACACAAGCGCCAATCCCTACACAACCCGGGGCGCTTACTGGCCGCTTTGATAATTAATATGATAAATAAAATAACACAAGCGCCAATCACCACACAACCCGGGGCGCTAACTGGCCGCGTTGTTTATTAATTAAATAAATAAAATAACACAAGCGCCAATCCCCGCACAACCCGGGGCTCTTACTGGCCGCTTTGATAATTAAAATAATAAATAAAATAACACAAGCGCCAATCCCCACACAACCCGGGGCGCTTACTGGCTGCTTTGTTTATTAATTGAATAAATAAAATAACGCAAGCGCCTATCCCCGCACAACCCAGGGCGCTTACTGGCCGCTTTGTTTTTTAATTAAATAAATAAAATAACACAAGCGCCAATCCCCACACAACCCGGGGCGCTTACTGGCCGCTTTGATAATTAAAATGATAAATAAAAAAACACATGCGCCAATCACCACACAACCCGGGGCGCTTACTGGCCGCGTTGTTTATTAATTGAATAAATAAAATAACACAAGCGCCAATCCCCGCACAACCCGGGGCTCTTACTGGCCGCTTTGATAATTAAAATAATAAATAAAATAACACAAGCGCCAATCACCACACAACCCGGGGCGCTAACTGGCCGCGTTGTTTATTAATTGAATAAATAAAATAACACAAGCGCCAATCCCCGCACAACCCGGGGCTCTTACTGGCCGCTTTGATAATTAAAATAATAAATAAAATAACACAAGCGCCAATCCCCACACAACCCGGGGCGCTTACTGGCTGCTTTGTTTATTAATTGAATAAATAAAATAACGCAAGCGCCTATCCCCGCACAACCCAGGGCGCTTACTGGCCGCTTTGTTTTTTAATTAAATAAATAAAATAACACAAGCGCCAATCCCCGCACAACCCGGGGCTCTTACTGGCCGCTTTGATAATTAAAATAATAAATAAAATAACACAAGCGCCAATCCCCACACAACCCGGGGCGCTTACTGGCTGCTTTGTTTATTAATTGAATAAATAAAATAACACAAGCGCCAATTTCCACACAACCCGGGGCGCTTACTGGCCGCTTTGATAATTAAAATGATAAATAAAATAACACAAGCGCCAATCCCCACACAACCCGGGGCGCTTACTGGCCGCTTTGTTTATTAATTAAATAAATAAAATAACACAAGCGCCAATCCCCACACAACCCGGGGCGCTTACTGGCCGCTTTGATAATTAAAATGATAAATAAAATAACACAAGTGCCAATTCCCACACAACCCGGGGCGCTTACTAGCCGCTTTGTTTTTTAATTAAATAAATAAAATAACACAAGCGCCAATTTCCACACAACCCGGGGCGCTTACTGGCCGCTTTGATAATTAAAATGATAAATAAAATAACACAAGCGCCAATCCCCACACAACCCGGGGCGCTTACTGGCCGCTTTGTTTATTAATTAAATAAATAAAATAACACAAGCGCCAATCCCCACACAACCCGGGGCGCTTACTGGCCGCTTTGATAATTAAAATGATAAATAAAATAACACAAGTGCCAATCCCCACACAACCCGGGGCGCTTACTGGCCGCTTTGATAATTAAAATGATAAATAAAATAACACAAGCGCCAATCCCCACACAACCCGGGGCGCTTACTGGCCGCTTTGTTTTTCAATATGATAAATAAAATAACACAAGTGCCAATCCCCAAACAACCCGGGGCGCTTACTGGCCGCTTTGTTTTTTAATTGAATAAATAAAATAACACAAGCGCCAATCCCCACACAACCCGGGGCGCTTACTAGCCGCTTTGTTTTTTAATTAAATAAATAAAATGACACAAGCGCCAATCCCCACACAACCCGGGGCGCTTACTGGCCGCTTTGATAAATAATATGATAAACAAAATAACACAAGCGCCAATTACGACACAACCCGGGGCGCTAACTGGCCGCGTTGTTTATTAATTGAATAAATAAAATAACACAAGCGCCAATCCCCGCACAACCCGGGGCGCTTACTGGCCACTTTGAGAATTAAAATAATAAATAAAATAACACAAGCGCCAATCCCCACACAACCCGGGGCGCTTACTGGCCGCTTTGATAATTAAAATGATAAATAAAATAACACAAGCGCCAATCCCCACACAACCCGGGGCGCTTACTGGCCGCTTTGATAATTAAAATGATAAATAAAATAACACAAGCGCCAATTACCACACAACCTGGGGCGCTTACTGGCCGCTTTGATAATTAAAATGATAAATAAAATAACACAAGCACTAATCACCACACAACCCAGGGCACTTACTAGCGCCTTTGTTTATTAATTGAATAAATAAAATAACACAAGCGCCAATCCCCACACAACCCGGCGCGCTTACTGGCCGCTTTGATAATTAAAATGATAAATAAAATAATACAAGTGCCAATCCCCACACAACCCGGGGCGCTTACTGGCCGCTTTGATAATTAAAATGATAAATAAAATAACACAAGCGCCAATCCCCACACAACCCGGGGCGCTTACTGGCCGCTTTGTTTTTCAATATGATAAATAAAATAACACAAGTGCCAATCCCCAAACAACCCGGGGCGCTTACTGGCCGCTTTGATAATTAAAATGATAAATAAAATAACACAAGCGCCAATCACCACACAACCTGGGGCGCTTACTGGCCGCTTTGATAATTAAAATGATAAATAAAATAACACAAGCACTAATCACCACACAACCCAGGGCTCTTACTAGCCGCTTTGATAATTAAAATAATAAATAAAATAACACAAGCGCCAATTCCTACACAACCCGGGGCGCTTACTGGCCGCTTTGATAATTAATATGATAAATAAAATAACACAAGCGCCAATCACCACACAACCCGGGGCGCTAACTGGCCGCGTTGTTTATTAATTGAATAAATAAAATAACACAAGCGCCAATCCCCGCACAACCCGGGGCTCTTACTGGCCGCTTTGATAATTAAAATAATAAATAAAATAACACAAGCGCCAATCCCCACACAACCCGGGGCGCTTACTGGCTGCTTTGATTATTAATTGAATAAATAAAATAACGCAAGCGCCTATCCCCGCACAACCCAGGGCGCTTACTGGCCGCTTTGTTTTTTAATTAAATAAATAAAATAACACAAGCGCCAATCCCCACACAACCCGGGGCGCTTACTGGCCGCTTTGATAATTAAAATGATAAATAAAATAACACAAGCGCCAATCCCCACACAACCCGGGGCGCTTACTGGCCGCTTTGTTTATTAATTAAATAAATAAAATAACACAAGCGCCAATCCCCACACAACCCGGGGCGCTTACTGGCCGCTTTGATAATTAAAATGATAAATAAAATAACACAAGTGCCAATCCCCACACAACCCGGGGCGCTTTCTGGCCGCTTTGATAATTAAAATGATAAATAAAATAACACAAGCGCCAATCCCCACACAACCCGGGGCGCTTACTGGCCGCTTTGTTTTTCAATATGATAAATAAAATAACACAAGTGCCAATCCCCACACAACCCGGGGCGCTTACTGGCCGCTTTGATAATTAAAATGATAAATAAAATAACACAAGCGCCAATCACCACACAACCTGGGGCGCTTACTGGCCGCTTTGATAATTAATATGATAAATAAAATAACACAAGCACTAATCACCACACAACCCAGGGCACTTACTAGCGCCTTTGTTTATTAATTGAATAAATAAAATAACACAAGCGCAAATCCCCACACAACCCGGGGCGCTTACTAGCCGCTTTGTTTTTTAATTGAATAAATAAAATAACACAAGCGCCAATCCCCACACAACCCGGGGCGCTTACTGGCCGCTTTGATAATTAAAATGATAAATAAAATAACACAAGTGCCAATCCCCACACAACCCGGGGCGCTTACTGGCCGCTTTGATAATTAAAATGATAAATAAAATAACACAAGCGCCAATCCCCACACAACCCGGGGCGCTTACTGGCCGCTTTGTTTTTCAATATAATAAATAAAATAACACAAGTGCCAATCCCCAAACAACCCGGGGCGCTTACTGGCCGCTTTGATAATTAAAATGATAAATAAAATAACACAAGCGCCAATCACCACACAACCTGGGGCGCTTACTGGCCGCTTTGATAATTAAAATGATAAATAAAATAACACAAGCACTAATCACCACACAACCCAGGGCTCTTACTAGCCGCTTTGATAATTAAAATAATAAATAAAATAACACAAGCGCCAATCCCTACACAACCCGGGGTGTTTACTGGCCGCTTTAATAATTAATATGATAAATAAAATAACACAAGCGCCAATCACCACACAACCCGGGGCGCTAACTGGCCGCGTTGTTTATTAATTGAATAAATAAAATAACACAAGCGCCAATCCCCGCACAACCCGGGGCTCTTACTGGCCGCTTTGATAATTAAAATAATAAATAAAATAACACAAGCGCCAATCCCCACACAACCCGGGGCGCTTACTGGCTGCTTTGTTTATTAATTGAATTAATAAAATAACGCAAGCGCCTATCCCCGCACAACCCGGGGCGCTTACTAGCCGCTTTGTTTTTTAATATAATAAATAAAATAACACAAGCGCCAATCCCCACACAACCCGGGGCGCTTACTAGCCGCTTTGTTTTTTAATTAAATAAATAAAATAACACAAGCGCCAATCCCCACACAACCCGGGGCGCTTACTGGCCGCTTTGATAATTAAAATGATAAATAAAATAACACAAGTTCCAATCCCCATACAACCCGGGGCGCTTACTGGCCGCTTTGATAATTAAAATGATAAATAAAATAACACAAGCGCCAATCCCCACACAACCCGGGGCGCTTACTGACCGCTTTGTTTTTCAATATGATAAATAAAATAACACAAGTGCCAATCCCTAAACAACCCGGGGCGCTTACTGGCCGCTTTGTTTTTTAATTGAATAAATAAAATAACACAAGCGCCAATCCCCACACAACCCGGGGCGCTTACTAGCCGCTTTGTTTTTTAATTAAATAAATAAAATGACACAAGCGCCAATCCCCACACAACCCGGGGCGCTTACTGGCCGCTTTGATAAATAATATGATAAACAAAATAACACAAGCGCCAATTACGACACAACCCGGGGCGCTAACTGGCCGCGTTGTTTATTAATTGAATAAATAAAATAACACAAGCGCCAATCCCCGCACAACCCGGGGCGCTTACTGGCCACTTTGAGAATTAAAATAATAAATAAAATAACACAAGCGCCAATCCCCACACAACCCGGGGCGCTTACTGGCCGCTTTGATAATTAAAATGATAAATAAAATAACACAAGCGCCAATCCCCACACAACCCGGGGCGCTTACTGGCCGCTTTGATAATTAAAATGATAAATAAAATAACACAAGCGCCAATCACCACACAACCTGGGGCGCTTACTGGCCGCTTTGATAATTAAAATGATAAATAAAATAACACAAGCACTAATCACCACACAACCCAGGGCACTTACTAGCGCCTTTGTTTATTAATTGAATAAATAAAATAACACAAGCGCCAATCCCCACACAACCCGGGGCGCTTACTAGCCGCTTTGTTTTTTAATTGAATAAATAAAATAACACAAGCGCTAATCCCCACACAACCCGGGGCGCTTACTGGCCGCTTTGATAATTAAAATGATAAATAAAATAACACAAGTGCCAATCCCCACACAACCCGGGGCGCTTACTGGCCGCTTTGATAATTAAAATGATAAATAAAATAACACAAGCGCCAATCCCCACACAACCCGGGGCGCTTACTGGCTGCTTTGTTTTTCAATATGATAAATAAAATAACACAAGTGCCAATCCCCAAACAACCCGGGGCGCTTACTGGCCGCTTTGATAATTAAAATGATAAATAAAATAACACAAGCGCCAATCACCACACAACCTGGGGCGCTTACTGGCCGCTTTGATAATTAAAATGATAAATAAAATAACACAAGCACTAATCACCACACAACCCAGGGCTCTTACTAGCCGCTTTGATAATTAAAATAATAAATAAAATAACACAAGCGCCAATCCCTACACAACCCGGGGCGTTTACTGGCCGCTTTGATAATTAATATGATAAATAAAATAACACAAGCGCCAATCACCACACAACCCGGGGCGCTAACTGGCCGCGTTGTTTATTAATTGAATAAATAAAATAACACAAGCGCCAATCCCCGCACAACCCGGGGCTCTTACTGGCCGCTTTGATAATTAAAATAATAAATAAAATAACACAAGCGCCAATCCCCACACAACCCGGGGCGCTTACTGGCTGCTTTGTTTATTAATTGAATTAATAAAATAACGCAAGCGCCTATCCCCGCACAACCCGGGGCGCTTACTAGCCGCTTTGTTTTTTAATATAATAAATAAAATAACACAAGCGCCAATCCCCACACAACCCGGGGCGCTTACTAGCCGCTTTGTTTTTTAATTAAATAAATAAAATAACACAAGCGCCAATCCCCACACAACCCGGGGCGCTTACTGGCCGCTTTGATAATTAAAATGATAAATAAAATAACACAAGTGCCAATCCCCACACAACCCGGGGCGCTTACTGGCCGCTTTGATAATTAAAATGATAAATAAAATAACACAAGCGCCAATCCCCACACAACCCGGGGCGCTTACTGACCGCTTTGTTTTTCAATATGATAAATAAAATAACACAAGTGCCAATCCCTAAACAACCCGGGGCGCTTACTGGCCGCTTTGTTTTTTAATTGAATAAATAAAATAACACAAGCGCCAATCCCCACACTACCCAGGGCGCTTACTAGCCGCTTTGTTTTTTAATTAAATAAATAAAATGACACAAGCGCCAATCCCCACACAACCCGGGGCGCTTACTGGCCGCTTTGATAAATAATATGATAAACAAAATAACACAAGCGCCAATTACGACACAACCCGGGGCGCTAACTGGCCGCGTTGTTTATTAATTGAATAAATAAAATAACACAAGCGCCAATCCCCGCACAACCCGGGGCGCTTACTGGCCACTTTGAGAATTAAAATAATAAATAAAATAACACAAGCGCCAATCCCCACACAACCCGGGGCGCTTACTGGCCGCTTTGATAATTAAAATGATAAATAAAATAACACAAGCGCCAATCCCCACACAACCCGGGGCGCTTACTGGCCGCTTTGATAATTAAAATGATAAATAAAATAACACAAGCGCCAATCACCACACAACCTGGGGCGCTTACTGGCCGCTTTGATAATTAAAATGATAAATAAAATAACACAAGCACTAATCACCACACAACCCAGGGCACTTACTAGCGCCTTTGTTTATTAATTGAATAAATAAAATAACACAAGCGCCAATCCCCACACAACCCGGGGCGCTTACTAGCCGCTTTGTTTTTTAATTGAATAAATAAAATAACACAAGCGCCAATCCCCACACAACCCGGGGCGCTTACTGGCCGCTTTGATAATTAAAATGATAAATAAAATAACACAAGTGCCAATCCCCACACAACCCGGGGCGCTTACTGGCCGCTTTGATAATTAAAATGATAAATAAAATAACACAAGCGCCAATCCCCACACAACCCGGGGCGCTTACTGGCCGCTTTGTTTTTCAATATGATAAATAAAATAACACAAGTGCCAATCCCCAAACAACCCGGGGCGCTTACTGGCCGCTTTGATAATTAAAATGATAAATAAAATAACACAAGCGCCAATCACCACACAACCTGGGGCGCTTACTGGCCGCTTTGATAATTAAAATGATAAATAAAATAACACAAGCACTAATCACCACACAACCCAGGGCTCTTACTAGCCGCTTTGATAATTAAAATAATAAATAAAATAACACAAGCGCCAATCCCTACACAACCCGGGGCGCTTACTGGCCGCTTTGATGATTAATATGATAAATAAAATAACACAAGCGCCAATCACCACACAACCCGGGGCGCTAACTGGCCGCGTTGTTTATTAATTGAATAAATAAAATAACACAAGCGCTAATCCCCGCACAACCCGGGGCTCTTACTGGCCGCTTTGATAATTAAAATAATAAATAAAATAACACAAGCGCCAATCCCCACACAACCCGGGGCGCTTACAGGCTGCTTTGTTTATTAATTGAATAAATAAAATAACGCAAGCGCCTTTCCCCGCACAACCCAGGGCGCTTACTGGCCGCTTTGTTTTTTAATTAAATAAATAAAATAACACAAGCGCCAATCCCCACACAACCCGGGGCGCTTACTGGCCGCTTTGACAATTAAAATGATAAATAAAATAACACAAGCGCCAATCCCCACACAACCCGGGGCGCTTACTGGCCGCTTTGTTTATTAATTAAATAAATAAAATAACACAAGCGCCAATCCCCACACAACCCGGGGCGCTTACTGGCCGCTTTGATAATTAAAATGATAAATAAAATAACACAAGTGCCAATCCCCACACAACCCGGGGCGCTTACTGGCCGCTTTGATAATTAAAATGATAAATAAAATAACACAAGCGCCAATCCCCACACAACCCGGGGCGCTTACTGGCCGCTTTGTTTTTCAATATGATAAATAAAATAACACAAGTGCCAATCCCCAAACAACCCGGGGCGCTTACTGGCCGCTTTGATAATTAAAATGATAAATAAAATAACACAAGCGCCAATCACCACACAACCTGGGGCGCTTACTGGCCGCTTTGATAATTAAAATGATAAATAAAATAACACAAGCGCCAATCCCCACACAACCCGGGGCGCTTACTGGCCGCTTTGTTTTTCAATATGATAAATAAAATAACACAAGTGCCAATCCCCAAACAACCCGGGGCGCTTACTGGCCGCTTTGATAATTAAAATGATAAATAAAATAACACAAGTGCCAATCCCCACACAACCCGGGGCGCTTACTGGCCGCTTTGATAATTAAAATGATAAATAAAATAACACAAGCGCCAATCACCACACAACCCGGGGCGCTAACTGGCCGCGTTGTTTATTAATTGAATAAATAAAATAACACAAGCGCCAATCCCCGCACAACCCGGGGCTCTTACTGGCCGCTTTGATAATTAAAATAATAAATAAAATAACACAAGCGCCAATCCCCACACAACCCGGGGCGCTTACTGGCTGCTTTGTTTATTAATTAAATAAATAAAATAACGCAAGCGCCTATCCCCGCACAACCCAGGGCGCTTACTGGCCGCTTTGTTTTTTAATTAAATAAATAAAATAACACAAGCGCCAATCCCCACACAACCCGGGGCGCTTACTGGCCGCTTTGATAATTAAAATGATAAATAAAAAAACACAAGCGCCAATCACCACACAACCCGGGGCGCTTACTGGCCGCGTTGTTTATTAATTAAATAAATAAAATAACACAAGTGCCAATCCCCGCACAACCCGGGGCGCTTACTGGCCGCTTTGATAATTAAAATGATAAATAAAATAACACAAGCGCCAATCCCCACACAACCCGGGGCGCTTACTGGCCGCTTTGTTTTTTAATTAAATAAATAAAATAACACAAGCACCAATCCCCACACAACCCGGGGCGCTTACTGGCCGCTTTGTTTTTTAATTGAATAAATGAATTAACACAAGCGCCAATCCCCACACAACCCGGGGCGCTTACTAGCCGCTTTGTTTTTTAATATAATAAATAAAATAACACAAGCGCCAATCCCCACACAACCCGGGGCGCTTACTAGCTGCTTTGTTTTTTAATTAAATAAATAAAATAACACAAGCGCCAATCCCCACACAACCCGGGGCGCTTACTGGCCACTTTGATAATTAATATGATAAATAAAATAACACAAGCGCCAATCACCACACAACCCGGGGCGCTAACTGGCCGCGTTGTTTATTAATTGAATAAATAAAATAACACAAGCGCCAATCCCCGCACAACCCGGGGCGCTTACTGGCCGCTTTGATGATTAAAATAATAAATAAAATAACACAAGCGCCAATCCCCACACAACCCGGGGCGCTTACTGGCCGCTTTGATAATTAAAATGATAAATAAAATAACACAAGCGCCAATCCCCACACAACCCGGGGCGCTTACTGGCCGCTTTGATAATTAAAATGATAAATAAAATAACACAAGCGCCAATCACCACACAACCTGGGGCGCTTACTGGCCGCTTTGATAATTAATATAATAAATAAAATAACACAAGCGCCAATCCCCACAAAACCCGGGGCGCTTACTGGCCGCTTTGATAATTAAAATGATAAATAAAATAACACAAGCGCCAATCCCCACACAACCCGGGGCGCTTACTAGCCGCTTTGTTTTTTAATTGAATAAATAAAATAACACAAGCGCCAATCCCCACACAACCCGGGGCGCTTACTGGCCGCTTTGTTTTTTAATTAAATAAATAAAATAACACAAGCACCAATCCCCACACAACCCGGGGCGCTTACTGGCCGCTTTGTTTTTTAATTGAATAAATAAAATAACATAAGCGCCAATCCCCACACAACCCGGGGCGCTTACTAGCCGCTTTGTTTTTTAATATAATAAATAAAATAACACAAGCGCCAATCCCCACAAAACCCGGGGCGCTTACTGGCCGCTTTGATAATTAAAATGATAAATAAAATAACACAAGCGCCAATCACCACACAACCTGGGGCGCTTACTGGCCGCTTTGATAATTAAAATGATAAATAAAATAACACAAGCACTAATCACCACACAACCCAGGGCACTTACTAGCGCCTTTGTTTATTAATTGAATAAATAAAATAACACAAGCGCCAATCCCCACACAACCCGGGGCGCTTACTAGCCGCTTTGTTTTTTAATTGAATCAATAAAATAACACAAGCGCTAATCCCCACACAACCCGGGGCGCTTACTGGCCGCTTTGTTTTTTAATTAAATAAATAAAATAACACAAGCACCAATCCCCACACAACCCGGGGCGCTTACTGGCCGCTTTGTTTTTTAATTGAATAAATAAAATAACACAAGCGCCAATCCCCACACAACCCGGGGCGCTTACTAGCCGCTTTGTTTTTTAATATAATAAATAAAATAACACAAGCGCCAATCCCCACAAAACCCGGGGCGCTTACTGGCCGCTTTGATAATTAAAATGATAAATAAAATAACACAAGCGCTAATCACCACACAACGCGAAGCACTTACTAGCTGCTTTGTTCTTTAATTAAATAAATAAAATAACACAAGCGCTAATCACCACACAACCCAGGGCGCTTACTAGCCGCTTTGTTTATTAATTAAATAAATAAAATAACACAAGCGCCAATCCCCACACAACCCGAAGCGCTTACTAGCCACTTTGTTTATTAATTGAATAAATAAAATAACACAAGCGCCAATCCCCGCACAACCCGGGGCGCTTACTGGCCACTTTGAGAATTAAAATAATAAATAAAATAACACAAGCGCCAATCCTCACACAACCCGGGGCGCTTACTGGCCGCTTTGATAATTAAAATGATAAATAAAATAACACAAGCGCCAATCACCACACAACCTGGGGCGCTTACTGGCCGCTTTGATAATTAAAATGATAAATAAAATAACACAAGCACTAATCACCACACAACCCAGGGCACTTACTAGCGCCTTTGTTTATTAATTGAATAAATAAAATAACACAAGCGCCAATCCCCACACAACCCGGGGCGCTTACTAGCCGCTTTGTTTTTTAATTGAATAAATAAAATAACACAAGCGCCAATCCCCACACAACCCGGGGCGCTTACTGGCCGCTTTGTTTTTTAATTAAATAAATAAAATAACACAAGCACCAATCCCCACACAACCCGGGGCGCTTACTAGCTGCTTTGTTCTTTAATTGAATAAATAAAATAACACAAGCGCTAATCCCCACACAACCCGAAGCGCTTACTAGCCACTTTGTTTTTTAATATAATAAATAAAATAACACAAGCGCCAATCCCAACACAACCCGAGGCGCTTACTGGCCGCTTTGATAATTAAAATGATAAATAAAATAACACAAGCGCCAATCCCCACACAACCCGGGGCGCTTACTGGCCGCTTTGTTTATTAATTAAATAAATAAAATAACACAAGCGCCAATCCCCACACAACCCGGGGCGCTTACTGGCCGCTTTGATAATTAAAATGATAAATAAAATAACACAAGTGCCAATCCCCACACAACCCGGGGCGCTTACTGGCCGCTTTGATAATTAAAATGATAAATAAAATAACACAAGCGCCAATCCCTTCACAACCCGAGGCGCTTACTGGCCGCTTTGTTATTCAATATGATAAATAAAATAACACAAGTGCCAATCCCCAAACAACCCGGGGCGCTTACTGGCCGCTTTGATAATTAAAATGATA
This sequence comes from Copidosoma floridanum, assembly GCF_036245765.1. Classification (NCBI taxonomy): domain Eukaryota; kingdom Metazoa; phylum Arthropoda; class Insecta; order Hymenoptera; family Encyrtidae; genus Copidosoma; species Copidosoma floridanum. The sequence goes on along the minus strand of NW_028321898.1, from coordinate 16,898,284 downwards.
AATAAAATAACACAAGCGCCAATCACCAAACAACCTGGGGCGCTTACTGGCCGCTTTGATAATTAAAATGATAAATAAAATAACACAAGCACTAATCACCACACAACCCAGGGCTCTTACTAGCCGCTTTGATAATTAAAATAATAAATAAAATAACACAAGCGCCAATCCCTACACAACCCGGGGCGCTTACTGGCCGCTTTGATAATTAATATGATAAATAAAATAACACAAGCGCCAATCACCACACAACCCGGGGCGCTAACTGGCCGCGTTCTTTATTAATTGAATAAATAAAATAACACAAGCGCCAATCCCCGCACAACCCGGGGCTCTTACTGGCCGCTTTGATAATTAAAATAATAAATAAAATAACACAAGCGCCAATCCCCACACAACCCGGGGCGCTTACTGTCCGCTTTGTTTTTTAATTGAATAAATAAAATAACACAAGCGCCAATCCCCACACAACCCGGGGCGCTTACTAGCCGCTTTGTTTTTTAATTAAATAAATAAAATGACACAAGCGCCAATCCCCACACAACCCGGGGCGCTTACTAGCCGCTTTGTTTTTTAATTAAATAAATAAAATGACACAAGCGCCAATCCCCACACAACCCGGGGCGCTTACTGGCCGCTTTGAAAAATAATATGATAAACAAAATAACACAAGCGCCAATTACGACACAACCCGGGGCGCTAACTGGCCACTTTGAGAATTAAAATAATAAATAAAATAACACAAGCGCCAATCCCCACACAACCCGGGGCGCTTACTGGCCGCTTTGATAATTAAAATGATAAATAAAATAACACAAGCGCTAATCACCACACAACCTGGGGCGCTTACTGGCCGCTTTGATAATTAAAATGATAAATAAAATAACACAAGCACTAATCACCACACAACCCAGGGCACTTACTAGCGCCTTTGTTTATTAATTGAATAAATAAAATAACACAAGCGCCAATCCCCGCACAACCCGGGGCGCTTACTGGCCACTTTGAGAATTAAAATAATAAATAAAATAACACAAGCGCCAATCCCCACACAACCCGGGGCGCTTACTGGCCGCTTTGATAATTAAAATGATAAATAAAATAACACAAGCGCCAATCCCCACACAACCCGGGGCGCTTACTGGCCGCTTTGATAATTAAAATGATAAATAAAATAACACAAGCGCTAATCACCACACAACCTGGGGCGCTTACTGGCCGCTTTGATAATTAAAATGATAAATAAAATAACACAAGCACTAATCACCACACAACCCAGGGCACTTACTAGCGCCTTTGTTTATTAATTGAATAAATAAAATAACACAAGCGCCAATCCCCACACAACCCAGGGCGCTTACTAGCCGCTTTGTTTTTTAATTGAATAAATAAAATAACACAAGCGCCAATCCCCACACAACCCGGGGCGCTTACTGGCCGCTTTGTTTTTTAATTAAATAAATAAAATAACACAAGCACCAATCCCCACACAACCCGGGGCGCTTACTAGCTGCTTTGTTCTTTAATTGAATAAATAAAATAACACAAGCGCTAATCCCCACACAACCCGAAGCGCTTACTAGCCACTTTGTTTTTTAATATAATAAATAAAATAACACAAGCGCCAATCCCAACACAACCCGAGGCGCTTACTGGCCGCTTTGATAATTAAAATGATAAATAAAATAACACAAGCGCCAATCCCCACACAACCCGGGGCACTTACTGGCCGCTTTGTTTATTAATTAAATAAATAAAATAACACAAGCGCCAATCCCCACACAACCCGGGGCGCTTACTGGCCGCTTTGATAATTAAAATGATAAATAAAATAACACAAGTGCCAATCCCCACACAACACGGGGCGCTTACTGGCCGCTTTGATAATTAAAATGATAAATAAAATAACACAAGCGCCAATCCCCACACAACCCGGGGCGCTTACTGGCCGCTTTGTTATTCAATATGATAAATAAAATAACACAAGTGCCAATCCCCAAACAACCCGGGGCGCTTACTGGCCGCTTTGATAATTAAAATGATAAATAAAATAACACAAGCGCCAATCACCACACAACCTGGGGCGCTTACTGGCCGCTTTGATAATTAAAATGATAAATAAAATAACACAAGCACTAATCACCACACAACCCAGGGCTCTTACTAGCCGCTTTGATAATTAAAATAATAAATAAAATAACACAAGCGCCAATCCCTACACAACCCGGGGCGCTTACTGGCCGCTTTGATAATTAATATGATAAATAAAATAACACAAGCGCCAATCACCACACAACCCGGGGCGCTAACTGGCCGCGTTGTTTATTAATTGAATAAATAAAATAACACAAGCGCCAATCCCCGCACAACCCGGGGCTCTTACTGGCCGCTTTGATAATTAAAATAATAAATAAAATAACACAAGCGCCAATCCCCACACAACCCGGGGCGCTTACTGTCCGCTTTGATAATTAAAATGATAAATAAAATAACACAAGCGCCACTCCCCACACAACCCGGGGCGCTTACTGGCCGCTTTGATAATTAAAATGATAAATAAAATAACACAAGCGCCAATCACCACACAACCTGGGGCGCTTACTGGTGGCTTTGATAATTAAAATGATAAATAAAATAACACAAGCACTAATCACTACACAACCCAGGGCACTTACTAGCGCCTTTGTTTATTAATTGAATAAATAAAATAACACAAGCGCCAATCCCCACACAACCCAGGGCGCTTACTAGCCGCTTTGTTTTTCAATTAAATAAATAAAATAACACAAGCACTAATCCCCACACAACCCGGGGCGCTTACTGGCCGCTTTGTTTTTTAATTGAATAAATAAAATAACACAAGCGCCAATCTCCACACAACCCGGGGCGCTTACTAGCCGCTTTGTTTTTTAATATAATAAATAAAATAACACAAGCGCCAATCCCCACAAAACCCGGGGCGCTTACTGGCCGCTTTGATAATTAAAATGATAAATAAAATAACACAAGCGCCAATCCCCACACAACCCGGGGCGCTTACTGGCCGCTTCGATAATTAAAATGATAAATAAAATAACACAAGCGCCAATCCCCACACAACCCGGGGCGCTTACTGGCCGCTTTGTTTATTAATTGAATAAATAAAATAACGCAAGCGCCTATCCCCGCACAACCCGGGGCGCTTACTGGCCGCTTTGATAATTAAAATGATAAATAAAATAACACAAGCGCCAATTCCCACACAACCTGGGGCGCTTACTGGCGGCTTTGATAATTAAAATGATAAATAAAATAACACAAGCGCCAATCCCCACACAACACGGGGCGCTTACTGGCCGCTTTGTTTATTAATTGAATAAATAAAATAACGCAAGCGCCTATCCCCGCACAACCCGGGGCGCTTACTGGCCGCTTTGTTTTTTAATTAAATAAATAAAATAACACAAGCGCCAATCCCCACACAACCCGGGGCGCTTACTGGCCGCTTTGATAATTAAAATGATAAATAAAATAACGCAAGCGCCTATCCCCGCACAACCCGGGGCGCTTACTGGCCGCTTTGTTTTTTAATTAAATAAATAAAATATTACACGCGCCAATCCCCACACAACCCGGGGCGCTTACTTGCCACTTTGATAATTAATATGATAAATAAAATAACACAAGCGCCAATCCCCACACAACCCGGGGCGCTTACTGGCCGCTTTGATACATAAAATGATAAATAAAATAACACAAGCGCCAATCCCCGCACAACCCGGGGCGCTTACTGGCCACTTTGATAATTAAAATAATAAATAAAATAACACAAGCGCCAATCTCCACACAACCCGGGGCGCTTACTGGCCGCTTTGATATTAAAAATGATAAATAAAATAACGCAAGCGCCTATCCCCGCACAACCCAGGGCGCTTACTGGCTGCTTTGTTTTTTAATTAAATAAATAAAATAACACAAGCGCCAATCCCCACACAACCCGGGGCGCTTACTAGCCACTTTGTTTTTTAATATAATAAATAAAATAACACAAGCGCCAATCCTCACACAACCCGGGGCGCTTACTAGCCACTTTGTTTTTTAATATAATAAATAAAATAACACAAGCGCCAATCCCCACACAACCCGGAGCGCTTACTGGCCGCTTTGATAATTAAAATGATAAATAAAATAACACAAGCGCCAATCCCCACACAACCCGGGGCGCTTACTGGCCGCTTTGTTTATTAATTGAATAAATAAAATAACGCAAGCGCCTATCCCCGCACAACCCGGGGCGCTTACTGGCCGCTTTGATAATTAGAATGATAAATAAAATAACACAAGCGCTAATCACCACACAACGCGAAGCACTTACTGGCTGCTTTGTTCTTTAATTGAATAAATAAAATAACACAAGCGCTAATCACCACACAACCCAGGGCGCTTACTGGCCGCTTTGTTTATTAATTAAATAAATAAAATATCACAAGCGCCAATCCCCACACAACCCGGGGCGCTTACTAGCCACTTTGTTTTTTAATATAATAAATAAAATAACACAAGCGCCAATCCCCACACAACCCGGAGCGCTTACTGGCCGCTTTGATAATTAAAATGATAAATAAAATAACACAAGCGCCAATCCCCACACAACCCGGGGCGCTTACTGGCCGCTTTGTTTATTAATTGAATAAATAAAATAACGCAAGCGCCTATCCCCGCACAACCCGGGGCGCTTACTGGCCGCTTTGATAATTAAAACGATAAATAAAATAACACAAGCGCCAATTCCCACACAACCTGGGGCGCTTACTGGCGGCTTTGATAATTAAAATGATAAATAAAATAACACAAGCGCCAATCCCCACACAACACGGGGCGCTTACTGGCCGCTTTGTTTATTAATTGAATAAATAAAATAACGCAAGCGCCTATCCCCGCACAACCCGGGGCGCTTACTGGCCGCTTTGTTTTTTAATTAAATAAATAAAATAACACAAGCGCCAATCCCCACACAACCCGGGGCGCTTACTGGCCGCTTTGATAATTAAAATGATAAATAAAATAACGCAAGCGCCTATCCCCGCACAACCCGGGGCGCTTACTGGCCGCTTTGTTTTTTAATTAAATAAATAAAATATTACACGCGCCAATCCCCACACAACCCGGGGCGCTTACTTGCCACTTTGATAATTAATATGATAAATAAAATAACACAAGCGCCAATCCCCACACAACCCGGGGCGCTTACTGGCCGCTTTGATACATAAAATGATAAATAAAATAACACAAGCGCCAATCCCCGCACAACCCGGGGCGCTTACTGGCCACTTTGATAATTAAAATAATAAATAAAATAACACAAGCGCCAATCCCCACACAACCCGGGGCGCTTACTGTTCGCTTTGATAATTAAAATGATAAATAAAATAACACAAGCGCCAATCTCCACACAACCCGGGGCGCTTACTGGCCGCTTTGATATTAAAAATGATAAATAAAATAACACAAGCGCCAATCCCCACACAACCCGGGGCGCTTACTGGCTGCTTTGTTTATTAATTGAATAAATAAAATAACGCAAGCGCCTATCCCCGCACAACCCAGGGCGCTTACTGGCCGCTTTGTTTTTTAATTAAATAAATAAAATAACACAAGCGCCAATCCCCACACAACCCGGGGCGCTTACTGGCCGCTTTGTTTTTTAATTGAATAAATAAAATAACACAAGTGCCAATCCCCACACAACCCGGGGCGCTTACTGGCGGCTTTGATAATTAAAATGATAAATAAAATAACACAAGCGCCAATCCCCACACAACCCGGGGCGCTTACCGGCCGCTTTGATAATTAGAATGATAAATAAAATAACACAAGCGCTAATCACCACACAACGCGAAGCACTTACTGGCTGCTTTGTTCTTTAATTGAATAAATAAAATAACACAAGCGCTAATCACCACACAACCCAGGGCGCTTACTGGCCGCTTTGTTTATTAATTAAATAAATAAAATATCACAAGCGCCAATTCCCACACAACCCGGGGCGCTTACTAGCCACTTTGTTTTTTAATATAATAAATAAAATAACACAAGCGCCAATCCCCACACAACCCGGAGCGCTTACTGGCCGCTTTGATAATTAAAATGATAAATAAAATAACACAAGCACTAATCACCACACAACCTGGGGCGCTTACTAGCGCCTTTGTTTATTAATTGAATAAATAAAATAACACAAGCGCCCATCCCCACACAACCCGGGGCGCTTACTAGCCGCTTTGTTTTTTAATTGAATAAATAAAGTAACACAAGCGCCAATCCCCACACAACCTGGGGCGCTTAATAGCCGCTTTGTTTTATAATATAATAATTAAAATAACACAAGCGCCAATCCCCACACAACCCGGGGCGCTTACTGACCGCTTTGATAATTAAAATGATAAATAAAATAACACAAGCGCCAATCCCCACACAACCCGGGGCGCTTACTGGCCGCTTTGATAATTTAAATGATAAATAAAATAACACAAGTGCCAATCCCCACACAACCCGGGGCGCTTACTGGCCGCTTTGATAATTAAAATGATAAATAAAATAACACAAGCGCCAATCCCCACACAACCCGGGGCGCTTACTGGCCGCTTTGTTTTTCAATATGATAAATAAAATAACACAAGTGCCAATCCCCACACAACCCGGGGCGCTTACTGGCCGCTTTGTTTATTAATTGAATAAATAAAATAACGCAAGCGCCTATCCCCGCACAACCCGGGGCGCTTACTGGCCGCTTTGATAATTAAAACGATAAATAAAATAACACAAGCGCCAATTCCCACAAAACCTGGGGCGCTTACTGGCGGCTTTGATAATTAAAATGATAAATAAAATAACACAAGCGCCAATCCCCACACAACACGGGGCGCTTACTGGCCGCTTTGTTTATTAATTGAATAAATAAAATAACGCAAGCGCCTATCCCCGCACAACCCGGGGCGCTTACTGGCCGCTTTGTTTTTTAATTAAATAAATAAAATAACACAAGCGCCAATCCCCACACAACCCGGGGCGCTTACTGGCCGCTTTGATAATTAAAATGATAAATAAAATAACGCAAGCGCCTATCCCCGCACAACCCGGGGCGCTTACTGGCCGCTTTGTTTTTTAATTAAATAAATAAAATATTACACGCGCCAATCCCCACACAACCCGGGGCGCTTACTTGCCACTTTGATAATTAATATGATAAATAAAATAACACAAGCGCCAATCCCCACACAACCCGGGGCGCTTACTGGCCGCTTTGATACATAAAATGATAAATAAAATAACACAAGCGCCAATCCCCGCACAACCCGGGGCGCTTACTGGCCACTTTGATAATTAAAATAATAAATAAAATAACACAAGCGCCAATCCCCACACAACCCGGGGCGCTTACTGTTCGCTTTGATAATTAAAATGATAAATAAAATAACACAAGCGCCAATCTCCACACAACCCGGGGCGCTTACTGGCCGCTTTGATATTAAAAATGATAAATAAAATAACACAAGCGCCAATCCCCACACAACCCGGGGCGCTTACTGGCTGCTTTGTTTATTAATTGAATAAATAAAATAACGCAAGCGCCTATCCCCGCACAACCCAGGGCGCTTACTGGCCGCTTTGTTTTTTAATTAAATAAATAAAATAACACAAGCGCCAATCCCCACACAACCCGGGGCGCTTACTGGCCGCTTTGTTTTTTAATTGAATAAATAAAATAACACAAGTGCCAATCCCCACACAACCCGGGGCGCTTACTGGCGGCTTTGATAATTAAAATGATAAATAAAATAACACAAGCGCCAATCCCCACACAACCCGGGGCGCTTACCGGCCGCTTTGATAATTAGAATGATAAATAAAATAACACAAGCGCTAATCACCACACAACGCGAAGCACTTACTGGCTGCTTTGTTCTTTAATTGAATAAATAAAATAACACAAGCGCTAATCACCACACAACCCAGGGCGCTTACTGGCCGCTTTGTTTATTAATTAAATAAATAAAATATCACAAGCGCCAATTCCCACACAACCCGGGGCGCTTACTAGCCACTTTGTTTTTTAATATAATAAATAAAATAACACAAGCGCCAATCCCCACACAACCCGGAGCGCTTACTGGCCGCTTTGATAATTAAAATGATAAATAAAATAACACAAGCACTAATCACCACACAACCTGGGGCGCTTACTAGCGCCTTTGTTTATTAATTGAATAAATAAAATAACACAAGCGCCCATCCCCACACAACCCGGGGCGCTTACTAGCCGCTTTGTTTTTTAATTGAATAAATAAAGTAACACAAGCGCCAATCCCCACACAACCTGGGGCGCTTAATAGCCGCTTTGTTTTATAATATAATAATTAAAATAACACAAGCGCCAATCCCCACACAACCCGGGGCGCTTACTGACCGCTTTGATAATTAAAATGATAAATAAAATAACACAAGCGCCAATCCCCACACAACCCGGGGCGCTTACTGGCCGCTTTGATAATTTAAATGATAAATAAAATAACACAAGTGCCAATCCCCACACAACCCGGGGCGCTTACTGGCCGCTTTGATAATTAAAATGATAAATAAAATAACACAAGCGCCAATCCCCACACAACCCGGGGCGCTTACTGGCCGCTTTGTTTTTCAATATGATAAATAAAATAACACAAGTGCCAATCCCCACACAACCCGGGGCGCTTACTGGCCGCTTTGATAATTAAAATGATAAATAAAATAACACAAGCGCCAATCACCACACAACCTGGGGCGCTTACTGGCCGCTTTGATAATTAAAATGATAAATAAAATAACACAAGCACTAATCACCACACAACCCAGGGCACTTACTAGCCGCTTTGATAATTAAAATAATAAATAAAATAACACAAGCGCCAATCCCCACACAACCTGGGGCGCTTACTGTTCGCTTTGATAATTAAAATGATAAATAAAATAACACAAGCGCCAATCCCCACACAACCCGGGGCGCTTACTGGCCGCTTTGATAATTAAAATGATAAATAAAATAACGCAAGCGCCTATCCCCGCACAACCCGGGGCGCTTACTGGCCGCTTTGTTTTTTAATTAAATAAATAAAATAACACACGCGCCAATCCCCACACAACCCAGGGCGCTTACTTGCCACTTTGATAATTAATATGATAAATAAAATAACACAAGCGCCAATCCCCACACAACCCGGGGCGCTTACTGGCCGCTTTGATACATAAAATGATAAATAAAATAACACAAGCGCCAATCCCCGCACAACCCGGGGCGCTTACTGGCCACTTTGATAATTAAAATAATAAATAAAATAACACAAGCGCCAATCCCCACACAACCCGGGGCGCTTACTGTTCGCTTTGATAATTAAAATGATAAATAAAATAACACAAGCGCCAATCTCCACACAACCCGGGGCGCTTTCTGGCCGCTTTGATATTAAAAATGATAAATAAAATAACACAAGCGCCAATCCCCACACAACCCAGGGCGCTTACTGGCTGCTTTGTTTATTAATTGAATAAATAAAATAACGCAAGCGCCTATCCCCGCACAACCCAGGGCGCTTACTGGCCGCTTTGTTTTTTAATTAAATAAATAAAATAACACAAGCGCCAATCCCCACACAACCCGGGGCGCTTACTGGCCGCTTTGATAATTAAAATGATAAATAAAAAAACACAAGCGCCAATCACCACACAACCCGGGGCGCTTACTGGCCGCGTTGTTTATTAATTAAATAAATAAAATAACACAAGTGCCAATCCCCGCACAACCCGGGGCGCTTACTGGCCGCTTTGATAATTAAAATAATAAATAAAATAACACAAGCGCCAATCCCTACACAACCCGGGGCGCTTACTGGCCGCTCTGTTTATTAATTGAATAAATAAAATAACGCAAGCGCCTATCCCCGCACAACCCGGGGCGCTTACTGGCCGCTTTGTTTTTTAATTAAATAAATAAAATAACACAAGCGCCAATCCCCACACAACCCGGGGCGCTTACTGGCCGCTTTGTTTTTTAATTTAATAAATAAAATAACACAAGCGCTAATCACCACACAACCCGGGGCGCTTACTGGTTGCATTATTTGTTTGGAGAAAGCATCAAATGATAAAAAAAGTCAATCGCAACTAGAAAGTGCTCTTTATAGTTTAGTGATGGGCATTCGTGTTCTTACTTTTAAAATTTTTTTTAATTTTCAAAATCATCATTTAGCGCTCCGGAATGTGTGGTGATTGGCAGTTGCGTTAACTATTTTTTTAATTAATAAACAGAGTGGCCAGTAAGCGGTCGGGGTTGTGTGGTGATTAGCACTTGTGTTATTTTATTTATGTAATTAAAAAACAAAGCGGCCAGTAAGTGCTCCGGGTTGTGTGGGGATTGGCGCTTGTGTTATTTTATTTATCATTTTAATTATCAAAGCGGCCAGTAAGCGCCCCGGGTTGTGCGGGGATAGGCGCTTGCGTTATTTTATTTATTTAATTAATAAACAAAAAGGCCAGTAAGCGCCCCGGGTTCTGTGGGGATTGGCGCTTGTGTTATTTTATTTATCATTTTAATTATCAAAGCGTCCAGTAAGCGCCTCGGGTTGTGTGGGGATTGGCGCTTGTGTTATTTTATTTATCATTTTAATTATCAAGGCGGCCAGTAAGCGCCCCGGGTTGTGTGGGGATTGGCGCTTGTGTTACTTTATTTATTTAATTAAAAAACAAAGCGGCTAGTAAGCGCCCCGGGTTGTGTGGGGATGGGCGCTTGTGTTATTTTATTTATTCAATTAATAAACAATGGCGCTAGTAAGCGCCCCAGGTTGTGTGGTGATTAGTGCTTGTGTTATTTTATTTATCATTTTAATTATCAAAGCGGCCAGTAAGCGCCCCGGGTTGTGTGGGGATTGGCGCTTGTGTTATTTTATTTATTATATTAAAAAACAAAGTGGCTAGTAAGCGCCCCGGGTTGTGTGGGGATTGGCGCTTGTGTTATTTTATTTATTTAATTAATAAACAAAGCGGCCAGTAAGCGCCCTGGGTTGTGTGGTGATTAGCGCTTGTGTTATTTTATTTATTCAATTAAAGAACAAAGCAGCCAGTAAGTGCTTCGCGTTGTGTGGTGATTAGCGCTTGTGTTATTTTGTTTATCATTTTAATTATCAAAGCGGCCAGTAAGCGCTTCGGGTTGTGTGGGGATTGGCGCTTGTGTTATTTTATTTATTCAATTAAAAAACAAAGCGGCCAGTAAGCGCCCCGGGTTGTGTGGGGATTGGCGCTTGTGTTATTTTATTTATTTAATTAATAAACAAAGCGGCCAGTAAGCGCCCCAGGTTGTGTGGGGATTGGCGCTTGTGTTATTTTATTTATCATTTTAATTATCAAAGCGGCCAGTAAGCGCCCCGGGTTGTGCGGGGATAGGCGCTTGCGTTATTTTATTTATTCAATTAATAAACAAAGCGGCCAGTAAGCGCCCCGGGTTGTGTGGGGATTGGCGCTTGTGTTATTTTATTTATCATTTTAATTATCAAAGCGGCCAGTAAGCGCCCCGGGTTGTGTGGGGATTGGCGCTTGTGTTATTTTGTTTATTATTTTAATTATCAAAGCGGCCAGTAAGCGCCCCAGGTTGTGTGGGGATTGGCGCTTGTGTTATTTTATTTATTATATTAAAAAACAAAGTGGCTAGTAAGCGCCCCGGGTTGTGTGGGGATTGGCGCTTGTGTTATTTCATTCATTTAATTAATAAACAAAGCGGCCAGTAAGCGCCCTGGGTTGTGTGGTGATTAGCGCTTGTGTTATTTTATTTATTCAATTAAAAAACAAAGCGGCCAGTAAGTGCTCCGGGTTGTGTGGTGATTAGCGCTTGTGTTATTTTATTTATCATTTTAATTATCAAAGCGGCCAGTAAGCGCCTCGGGTTGTGTGGGGATTGGCGCTTGTGTTATTTTATTTATCATTTTAATTATCAAAGCGGCCAGTAAGCGCCCCGGGTTGTGTGGGGATTGGCGCTTGTGTTATTTTATTTATTTAATTAATTATCAAAGCGGCCAGTAAGCGCCCCGGGTTTTGCGGGGATTGGCGCTTGTGTTATTTTATTTATCATTTCAATTATCAAAGCGGCCAGTAAGCGCCCCGGGTTGTGTGGGGATTGGCGCTTGTGTTATTTTATTTTTCATATTAAAAAACAATGCGGCTAGTAAGCGCCCTGGGTTGTGTGGGGATTGGCGCTTGTGTTATTTTATTTATTTAATTAATAAACAAAGCGGCCAGTAAGCGCCCCGGGTTGTGCGGGGATTGGCGCTTGCGTTATTGTTTAATGTATTTTATCAATTACTAAAGCTTGTGATACTGCTTTTAGGCGCGTTGTGTTATTGGGTTAATTAGCTTAGGATTAATTTATCAAGTTATGGTGTATGAAATGTTGTCGAGTTATCTGGGGTTTTGCGTCTTGCTCCATATAGCCAATTTGAATTTCCCGCAAGTTTGCCAGTCACATTTGAGAGCACTGGTTCCATCGATCTCCGAAGTTAAGCTGCATTCGGCGCGGTTAGTACTTGGATGGGTGACCGCTTGGTCACCATTCGCGTCTCGCCGTTTCGCCTGTACTCTTGATTCTCGAAGGTCAATTAACTGTTTCTCTGACGCTTCGTCTACGTGATCATAGGTGTGACTGAGTTGGTCCAGATGTTTATGTATGTATATATATATAAACATCTGGTCATAACTCAGGTGCACCGGTGGCTAATTAACACTATGCTTGTGTAAAAAAATGCCATGTCTGAGCCTACGGGCGATGATGAATAAAAAAAAAAAAATAGTATATGTATATACATATTAACCATGCAACAACATACATATAATGACCTTTATTGTCGATAGTTTTTCACGTATTTTAATTGAATCAATCAGCAGCTATGTGAAGATAAAATTAACTATAAATTATTAAAAACATATTTTATGATATTTGTCTCAAATACAAATAGATAATTAAAATAATTTTACATTTTTTGTGGCAATTCAAATGTTACTTGTCTTTCAGCATTTTTTAATACAAATTCTCTTAGTAATGGATTTAGATCTAATGCGCCCCCCCTCCAGTTTAAAAGATGGGGAGGCTCGAGCCCTCCCTGCCCCCCACCTGGGCGGACCCTGATTATATTATCTCTATGGGTGGATACGATTTTTCGTTTTTGTCGCTAGGACCTATATATGGTTACAGAAACTAGTGATAGAAATGAAAAATCTAAATAGGAGGAGAAATGAAGCCAGTGGTTCAACCCGAATGCGACTGGCAAACTTGCGGAAAATTCAAATTGGCTATATGGAGCAAGACGCAAATCATCCAGATAACTTGACACAATTTCATGCACAATAACTTAATAAATTAATCCCAAGCTATTTAACCCAATAACCCAACGGGCCAATAAGCAGCCCTATGAATTTGAATGAATAATGAAATTTATTAATTAACAACGCAAGTGCCAATCCCTAACAACCCAGGGCACTTACTGAACTCTCTAGTTATTAATGAAATAAAATAATAACGCAAGCGCCTATCCCCACACAACCAGGGTGCTTACTGGTCGCTTACTTAATTTACTATAATTAAAATAATAACGCAAGCGCGAATTCCCACACAACTAGGGGCGCTTACTGGCTGCTTTAATTATTGATACAATAAATATAATAACGCAAGTGCCAATCACCGCACAACCAGGGGCGGTTACTGGTCACTTAAATCATTTAAAATCAATAGAATAATGCAAGCCTCCCGGGTCATGTGCAGATTAGCGCTTGCATTATTCTATTTATTGTAAATAATCAAAGCGATCAATAAGCACCCCGATATGCATGGGGATATGTGCTTGCGTTATTATTTTATTTTATCAATAATTAAAGCATCTAGTGACCGCCCCCGGTTGTGCTGTGATTGGCACTTGCGTTATTATATTTATTGTATCAATAATTAAAGCAGCCAGTAAGCACCCCGGGCTGTGCGGTGATTCGCGCTTGCGTTATTATTTTAATTATAGTAAATTAAGTAAGCGACCAGTAAGCACCTCGGGTTGTGTGGGGATAGTCGCTTGCGTTATTATTTTATTTTATTAATAATTAAAGCGTTCAGTAAGTGCCCCGGGTTGTTAGGGATTGGCACTTGCGTTGTTAATTAATAAATTTCATTATTCATTCAAATTCATAAGGCTGCTTATTGGCCCGTTGGGTTATTGGGTTAAATAGCTTGGGATTAATTTATTAAGTTATTGTGCATGAAATTGTGTCAAGTTATCTGGATGATTTGCGTCTTGCTCCATATAGCCAATTTGAATTTTCCGCAAGTTTGCCAGTCGCATTCGGGTTGAACCACTGGCTTCATCCCTTCTCCTATTCAGCTATGCATTTTTTTCACTAGGATCTGTAGCTATATATAGGTCCTAGTGACAAAAATGCAAAATTATATCCGCCCCACCCAACAGTGGGGATGAGGGATGAGCTGTTATTTACGCCTGGACGTTCATTTTGAACTTCGGTCCGGGGATAGCGCCACATATTTACGGGTCTAGTTCTTAATCTGAGAAAAAACATTGCTTGTAATGAGAGTTTTCCAAAACTGTCCAAAACTGTCAAAAAGGCAGGGCGCGCGTGCGCCTGGATCGATGCTTAAATGCTTTCATGCTTTGATGCTTAATGCTTTTGGAGCGTTCCAAAAGCTAAAAATCGCAGGCGGCCAGGCGCGCGTCTAAAGTGCAGATTTGTTATCAGCTGAGTAGATTTTAGGTGACTCGTGTGATGAGTCTGATATTGGTAATGTGAAGAATCCTTTGTAAACAAAAAACTTTAATTTTATTTAAATAACCTATTTAGACTTGTGAAGTTGGCGCCCGTAAATATTAAATATTAATATTTTGCACCCATTCAGGGCTTAAACGATTTCTCCTTACTTGCGGATTTATCCTCCACTTGAATTTTTATTTGCGGATTAATAGTTTGCAAGATATTTGCAAAATAAAAAGTAGAAAATGGGCGCGGCGCTGAAGTATAAAAAACTTTGTTTTAAGTGCTAAATTGGGTTAAAATCCAATTCTACCTGTACGATTCGATTCCTCCTTATTTGCGGATTACGGAGGTATATAAACTAATGTAATTAAATGTCACAAAGTTTGTAAATGATGAATTTAATTATTAAGTGAGAGAATCTAGTAACTTTTGTCTAGTGACTTTTGGTCCAGTGCTCCGTTCCTGTTGTTCGGTACATGTCGTTTACTCCTTACAGCGGGTTCTACAAAATATTTATCGGAATAGAAAACTTTAGTAGGTATTAATCTATTAATTATCAGTTATAGGTTATTCAGCTTCTGGGTCAATACACACATACACACACACATTTTTTGATGACTATGCAATCTAGTGTAATCCCATTTAATAAACATTTTTTAAAATTAAGTATTTGTTAATTTATTACTGGGGCTGTGTTTGCATAGGCTCCGTTTCCGTTTGTAGTATGTTAAGGTCACGTGATCATTTATGATAAGTGCGAGTGAGACGTTGATATCATGCTGTCTCCCTCGCACTTATGATAAATGATCACGTGACCTTAAAAAATTTAATAACAAACAAAGCCTTAGGCGAACACAGCCTGTGTCACTTTCATCCGTTTCCACTGGTCGGTAACTTGATCTTCAATTTGCCTGATTGATCATTTACGCGCGAAATTTGAATGCTTGAGCCGTTTTCTAAAACTTGTCCAAACAAAATTATTACTTGTGTGCTTAGCTGTGGATTGTCTTGGGATGATTATAGCTGTACTGCTACTTTTTAGTTGTGTTGTTATTTGTTTCTTGAATAACAACAAATGTTAAAATTTCGCGCATAATGAATAAATATCAGTCCAAAGTATTTGCCACAATAGATTCCAAATATTAGATTCTTAAGATGAAAAATCTGTACCTATCGACAAATAAATTTTTCCTTTAGCTTGAAGTATGTAATGTATGTGTGTGTGTATTGACCCGAAGGCTGAATAACTTATAACTGATAATTAATAGATTAATACCTACTAAAGGTTTCTATTCTGATAAATATTTTGTAGAACCCACTCTAAGGAGTAAACGACATGTACCGAACAACAGGAACGGAGCACTGGACCAAAAGTCACTAGACAAAAGTTACTAGATTCTCTCACTTAATAATTAAATTCATCATTTACAAACTTTGTGACATTTAATTACATTAGCTTATATACCTCCGTAATCCGCAAATAAGGAGGAATCGAATCGTACAGGTAGAATTGGATTTTAACCCAATTTAGCACTTAAAACAAAGTTTTTTATACTTCAGCGCCGCGCCCATTTTCTACTTTTTATTTTGCAAATATCTCGCAAACTATTGATCCGCAAATAAAAATTCAAGTGGAGGATAAATCCGCAAGTAAGGAGAAATCGTTTAAGCCCTGAATGGGTGCAAAATATTAATATTTAATATTTACAGACGCCAACTTCACAAGTCTAACCTATTTATGTACGACACCTAATACATATACATAATACATACATATACATATATATATGTGTGTGTGTATTGGTTTTATAAAGCTCCCTTCACAATGTGTATCCTCTTATTAGTTAGAGCAGTTCAGGCGCACGAAATTTTAGCTTTTGAATGCTCCAAAAGTGTGCGCCCGCGTGCGCCCGTGCGCCTTGTCTTTTGGAATACCATCAATAGGTAACATATCTCTTTTACGGACCAAATGGCCCGCTCCATTGTTTAATAGCAAAAATTTAGTTTAAAGTTTAAAGTTGTTGTACACATGAAAATTAGAACTATTGTATACTTTCTGAAAAATAGTGAATGACGTACCATGGGCTTAAAGGACAAATAGCACAATGGTAGGTCACGTTTTCTGTATGTTTGTGTCCGCGGTGCAAACGACGGTTCTTTTATTACCTGACGGCGCGAAATACAATTTTTCGCCGATGGGTATACTTTAGAACTTGAGTCATAGTACGCAGGGCCATTAGGTCCGTTGCCACCGAAAGACACTTATGGCACCAAGCACAAAGTAATTCGTGGGACCAAAGTGTGCCCATGGGTTCAAAACTGTATTTTCTGCCATATAAACTATAATACGTTGTTTTCAGTTTAAGCATGCATGTTGATTAAACCTCCTCTGGGATCAAATGTAAGTAGCACCTTTTTTATTAGATCTTCTCGTTAATATATCAAAGATGCCAAGAATAATAATGATAAATTGCATCCGTGGAACGCTCAAATTGATACTATTTTGGAAACTTTGGAAACGCCGAGTTTACTCGCCGAGCGCACTAATGACGCGGCCATTATTTTACAAGAACATGATTACTTCGAATGTTCGACGTTGGATTACGTTCTTTTTTATGTTAGTCGATTTATAGCTTAAAAAAGCACAAGGTTTGCAAACGTCAACGGAAATAAAACTCATTACATTTGTACAGATTGCACATTCTCTTTCATTACATGAGTCTTAAAAAATCACGGAGCCCTACAGACTAATTGAGATAAGGTCTAAAGGGTACATAGTCAAACCATCCATTTAATTATTTTCATTGATCAACTAGCTCAAGCTTGCAGTGCTAGAAGTCATCAATACGGGTGCAATTAACTCCGAAACAATTTTTATTATTGCTAAAGCTCCAGAGAATCTTGGTTCTATGATATACGTTGGCTGTGAAAAGCATTTCATGTCGTTGATAAATAAAATAATAATTTATTTGACAACTCGAACGTTTTTTACACCAAAGCGAGCAAATAGAAATTATGGAATGGAAAAAAAGAGATTAGAGAAAATTAGTAAAGTTTGCGTTATGCTCCTGATAATGTGGATGGTTGTGTTGATGACCAAATAGTGAAACCAGAAGGAAAGACGGTTAAAAAAAGTCATAAAATTAAACGGATAGCTGATTTACAATCTATTATACTTTTGACTTCATTTTCTATACTTTCAAGCTTCAGTCACTAAAAACTAATGATTAATTGTTTCTGCTTACGTTTTGTTGCCTAATTCTAAAAAAAATTTTAAGACTCCTATTTTTTTATTTCATGTATTTAGTTTGTCCATTCTTGTTGCAATTTGAATAAACAATTTACTTAGTTAGCTTTAAAACATTTTTAAAACCATACAATTCTTACACATTTATTTTCTGAGCGTGAAAGTAATAATTTTCATAAAAAAGTTTGTAATAAATTTTAGAAGAGAAAATTATTATTTTGATTCCGTTATAAAATTTCAATCTTATAAAATATTATAACGAAAAGACAACCGCACGGTTACTCCGATTTATGACATAAATATATACTTCTCAGCGTTCGAAGCACTTGGGCTCGAAAAACTTACAATTGTAAAAGTAAATAAGTTTATTTAAGCTCAACTTTTACTTGTCGCTATCATTTAAATTTTAATAGTTTTAATCGACGAAAGTAGATATCGTTCGCTTGAAAAATGGTAACGTTTTTTAGCCGATAATGCAGTATTGCAGATGTCAACTATTCCGATGCCGATGTTCTACATTTTACCTTAAACACTGACCGTTAGAGGCTCTAGAACGCGTTAAA
This sequence comes from Copidosoma floridanum, assembly GCF_036245765.1. Lineage (NCBI taxonomy): Eukaryota > Metazoa > Arthropoda > Insecta > Hymenoptera > Encyrtidae > Copidosoma > Copidosoma floridanum. The sequence continues at coordinate 16,879,669 of NW_028321898.1, read as the reverse complement.
GTGCCCGGTAAAAGCTCTGAAATTTGTTAAGGAACTGCTGCTCTATCGTGCGTGCCTGGCTATACTTAATGGTCCAAAAAGTGCTGTTACTTTTGAGCGCCAGACTCTGGCGGCCAGAGTCATTGGAGCTGAGTCACCTTCTTTTTTACTCACGTAGAGAAAGAGTAAGTGCGTGTGTATAGAAACCTATATTTTTTGTATGATAATGTACTGACCTATAAGTATGTACACTAGAAATATGTTCAGAAAATAATAAAATAAAATAATCAGAAAGCCGGAACATGCATATGTGTGTATGTGCATGCACGTAGACTCTTTTTCCGTAGTAAGAGCACATGAACTACGTGCTACGTGTCTACATTGCTCATAAGTTCTAAAATTTCAAAAAGTAAGTACCCTCATAATTTTTACTTTTTTTTTCTTTATTCCTTTTTTTTTTAAAGTTACACTTCTTAAGGGGGCTTCTTCACGAAAGTCCCCAAACAGAGATATATTATTTCTTGTAAATAAAAGTCTACTGAATTTAATGGTGGTCTAAATTATATTTCGAATGGGTCAAAATTTTGAGAAATCCGAGCTCAAAGTTGTAACTCTATTAACACGTGTTCCTATGGGGCAGCGTGAAAAACAATTTGTATCCGTTTATAATAAACCTAAATTAAATGTCCCTGCAGACTGAATATATACGCTTTGTAGATGAAGTCTTTCTCTGTAATGTGCTGTATTAAAAATTGTGGATAAAGGTCCATTTTAGCGAGATATTTGTGATGGAAATAAATAAATAGTGTCCGGGAGGTCAGGAGGTCACGTGGGTAGCAGACGTACTTGTTCACCTAATCGCGCGAGTTTTCCAAAAGTCGAGATTCGTATAGCTTGAAGTTTGTATGTACCTAGCATTATTTTTATCGAATAATTGTATTTACAATTAACATCACTTAATACGTCTCCATTTCATATTTCATCCAAGAATTAACTTTACAAACATACCTGGTATAACCTCTTGAGTGCCTTTTTTTTCTCATATTTTGTTACATACTTTTTTTCATGAACTTGCCTTTCCTCCATCCTCTTGAGACTCTATGTGCGTGGTATTCTTTTTTTTAGGTGGATTAGAAGGGCCGCCATCCATTGCTTATCAATTAAATGATGTTAATGACATACAGATACTAAACACTATAGAGGTAGAGTAATAGCAGAAAGGCATGCAAACACGACATATATATATATTATATACCAAATACCTATATATTATATCGCTATACTACACCAACACAAGTGGTGTACCCTCGTATGCACTAGACTGGTCAAAACAATAATTAATTTCTCGTACAAAGTTAAACTATACACATAAATATCATTTTTCCCACTTCATACGTTATTAAAAATATCCTAATGATTTTCAGACACATTTGTTTATTAAAAAACAAAACTTTACTTTTTAATAGTCTTTGACCTCAGCAGTAGTCGTAGGAGCCCCCTTAAGTACCTAGAGAAAATGTGTAACGAAAGTGAATATCGCATTTTAATTCTCCCTTTGACCCACTATGCTCTCCTTTCTCTTCACCTCGCCCCATCGACCCATCCACCTTACACACTACACCATACCTACACAGCACATAAGTACACAATAGTACATTACGATACTAGTGCGCGAGGAAGGCGATTTACGCACGTGTAGTGTACTTATACAACTTTTCGACACATCGTGCGCGAGATTATGAGCCATACAATGTGGCTCATCATCGAGGTCCTTGCGCATGGCGTGTCGTAAAGTACATTTTTATTTTTATTGGATTTTAATTCTTTATTCTACAACTAATTTTCCTAAAAAAAAAGTTAACTTTCTGTTACGTTTTCGTCATGGTGTTACGGTAAATCTCGAACCGTATTGCGTATATCGAAGCACGCAATTAGACACCTGTTACCTGGGGCACTATTCATATAAGCGATATATCGTAAAATCGTATTAACTTATCGAATATTTCACCCAAAATCTCAAAAACTGTTATGTGCATGTGAATTCTATGAATTATCGATAGATTAATGCAATTTTGCGATACATCGCTTATATGGATAGAACCCGTTACGAGCGGTCCCGATTGGGAGGGATTTCTTTTCGATTTTTATAATGTGGTTCATTACTTATTTTTAATTTAAATATTCATGTACTATTTATTGATACATTTAGTATGATTATAGATCATATCAATTAATAAATTATAAATTATTTAATTGTATAATTTTTTTATACAACCAGATACTTTCTTCCAAATAATTAGATACTTTTTTCCAAAACAGAGTAAACAATATCTTTTAGGACCTACTTTTTTTATGTCAATGAATATTTACGTAATTTTTATTAATTTGGTAATTTTATAACAAATTTATATATATGTATTCATAAAATTTTTTCATGTTTTTTTTCGAAATTTTCAAAATAATTTTAATCAATTTTCAATTTTTTTCATCTTTTTTCTTTTTTAATGGTTTATTCATACAAGATTCTTTCAATACGTTAATTGACTTTTACTTTGTTTAATTCCATAAGATTTTTTTCTTTCGTGACTATGGTAATTTTTTGACTTAAAGGTAGTTATCACTGTTAGTGGGGGAAAAGTTGAGAGGAGCAAGCGCAAGTATGCACCAACGCTGGTAATCATAAAGTATACTTTGCTTACATGGATGTACCTACACATAGGCTTTTATGCGCACAGGACCCTTTGTTTCTTATTATATTAAAAAAACATCTTGTTGGTCCTTTTAAAAATGTAATTATAGTTATCTATGGTATACAACAATTTGGGAATTTGTACAGATCATATCCTTATAAATACAATTTTATGTGATTCTTTCATAAAGTTACATATTAAATTGAAATTTTTTAAAATTAAACGTATAAAAAGCAGTAGAGTTAATCGATCTGCAATTTTTGTGAATATTTTTTATGCTAAAACAAATATACGTTGAATGTTCCAACAATAACTATCAAAAATACCTATGTGTGATAAACGTCTTGAAGGGACCTTCGCTGGCGTGTAATGCTACTCTATTAAAGATAAAGCGGTACAGGATGTTTTTTCTCACCCTCAGTGTGTGAGATGTAATGCATCTATCACATAAAGCTTGACCTTAGAGATGTAATCAGCGTATTGGGTAGGAAATTGTTTTAAAATCATCGGAAGATTTGATGAAAGTGCAGTCTTGTGGTGGCACGTCGTGCCACGGTTTTGACTTAAACTTTTTTTATGTACATTACATATTTTTTACAACTTTTCATTTTTTAAATACTAAAATATTTATTGAAACCACACCCAATAACCGAATACCCTTATTCAAACAGTGACTGCACCATCACCTTTCATACGTCGCAGTGGGTTATTTGAAATATCGTTTCATAGAAGGTATATATTTCTATTCATATATTATATCTTACAAAAGTACAACTCCTTACTTGGGTACCCAAGCACCCACTAACCACTGGTTTATTCGTTAAGAAAGCAGTAACTTTAAAATTATGGTATTTACAAGGGGTTTTGAATTAAATTTTTGGAACTAAAAATGCGAACGTAAAAACATCTAATACAAGAGAGTTTGAAAATATTCGGTTAAAGCATAGCTCTTGTCAACGTAAATAAAGTATACTTGTAATAAATGGGAATACAATTAAAAAAACATAATAGTGAAAAACTATAAAAATAAAACAATTCAAAGCAGCTCATAGAAAAATATATACGTTGTAGTGAACTTTCAAAGTATTTTTTAAATTTAATTTTTATTTAAAAATATCTCTATGAACGTAAAAATACGTAAGTTCGGGAATGGCTGATAAGAGCATAGGTATCGTCATTAATAATTTGATTGCATATAATAAGTATAAATAAAATATGAATTCAAAATAAAATATTAAAATTGTGATTTTAAGAAATACCGTAAGGTGGCTCCAGTGGCCTCAATTTTACAATTATAAATAACCCAACCGAGGTTAATAAAATTGAATTATATTCTTTGAATTCCCATCTTTCTATTCGTATAAAAAAAAATTAAGGTTGACGATGAAAATTGTAAGAAATCATGCTTACAAAATCGTAGTTTTAAGACGGGTTAGATAGGAAATGCAAGCTTACGCTATATACAACCTACTGCTGCTCTTATACAAATAACCCGTAAGGTGTAAAAAATATACTATCTTGTATATTTTATTACGTAGTTTTCGATGACATGAGAAAAGTGTCTTGTTATCGAACAAAATCTTTAAATAATCGGAGACTAAGTATACAGTTGCGAGTGCAAGTCAGCTCTCAGCTGTCTGCATTCTGCAGAGTACATATATATAGGTATAACTACTCTTGAACTTAGGAGCGTACCGTAACAGTTCATCAATTAGGGCACCATAAAACTTTTTTGTTTTTTTATATTAACTCACTAAAGTAACAGATAAAATGTAGAATATGGCTTACAACAGTCTCTACGATAATTTTATACCATATTTTAAAGAAAATAATGATTAATTTTTAGTCTCCCCATTTTGATACGGCACTAGGCGCTGGAGCCACCTTAAGTGTATTATAGGTAACCTTTGACTCCAAATTGTTGTCAATTCTCATTGGTAGTGACTCAAAGCGTAGCACTATAATTAATTTAAAATGTTGTTTTTTTACTATATTCTATATTTAAATCATAAAATTTATTAAAAATGTACTTAACGCTAGACGATTTCCATAACACCGAGATCAATAAATCACTAGTTGGAAGTTTCACTTCTGCCGGGGGTCCTGAGACCCACACATATTTTTTTTTGTTAGGGTGCGTTTACATGGCGTCTTATTTTTTTCAGAACCATGTCTTAAAACTTTCAGATACGTGTCTTACGTGTATAAGTTGCATTGTCTTAAAACTGTCAGACATCCCGCGCGATTTCTAACTGATGAAGCAAAGCTTTCTGTTTACTTTGTACTTTTAACAGAAATCTATAAAAGTGTTCAGTCAATTGTTGGTGATACTATTAATAAACTGATAATTAGAGAAGATTAATGGCGTCCTTTACGAACGAGATGGTAAACATTTATAACTTACAAATAAAGTATTATTTGACTCTCTAATGAGACAAAAATGATGTTTACGTAATATATTTTAATTTTCGGAATAAAATTACGTGTAAAGGTATTGTGGAGATTATGTGGTCACAAATAATTTTTTGCAGCATGAATGTTATGAGACGTTGAATCCTCAAAGTTATAATATTTATGTTTACGATGAAAATCGAGCTTTTGCAAGTATAAATGTACAATTTATTAGCATTTAAGCAATCATAATTGTATCATGAAAAACTGGATGTAAACATAACTGTTGTACAAATGACAATTTCCAGGTAAAATTTTAAATACTGTGTCTGACATTGATGAACATTGCTTAAATGCTAGTTAATTATACACGTGCTTGCAATAACTCAATTTTCATCGTCAGCATAAATATTGTAACTTTGAGGACTCAATGAGTCAAAACATTCATGCTGCAAAAAATTATTTGTGACCACATAATCTCCACAATATCTTTACATGTAATATTATTCTGAAAATTAAAATATATAACGTAAATATCATTTTTGTCTCATTAGAGAGTCAAATGATATTTTATTTATAGGTTATAAATATTTACCATCCCTTTTGTAAAGGATGCCATTAATTTTTTCTAATTATCAGTTTATTCATAGTATCATCTACTGAACAACAATTGGCTGAACATTTATACGTTTCACTTGCTTTATCAGTTAAAAATTGCGCGGAATGTCTGACAGTTTTAAGGCGATGCAACGTATTGGGATTCCAAACGGTCACGTGACTCTCGCGGTGTATATATGATCACTTGGGGAAAAATAACACAGACCTTATGGGTGTAATTCTATTTTTATTTTTTTTATACGTTTAACGATTGTAATACCATAAAATCCTTTCAATAATATATTTTTAAGGAGATGACAACATCTTAGCTATTTTTTCCAAACTCAATTAGTCTTTTGCAGCTTAAAACTTTCCTTTGAAAGTGCGAAAACGCACATTTAACCTTACCAAAATCCTGCTTGTTTCCCTATGTATAGTCCAGAACGGGAAAACTTTGTACAGGTAAAATGTGCGTTTTCGCACTTTCAAAGGAAAGTTTTAAGCTGAAAAAGACTAATTGAGTTGGGAAAAAATAGCTAAGGTATTGTCATCTCCTTAAAAATATGTTATTGAAAGGATTTTATGGTATTACAATCGTTGAGCGTGTAAAAAAAAATAAAAATAGAATTGCACCTATAAGGCCTGTGTTATTTTTACCCCAAGGGACTATATATACCGCGAGAGTTACGTGACCTTTTCAAATCCCAATACACGTAAGACGCGAATCTGAAAGTTTTACAACATGTTTCTGAAAAACAGAAGACGCCATGTAAACGCACCCTCACTTATTTCGTTTTTGGTGAACAGTTTTGTTGGCATGTATATTTAAGAAGTGCCATGTAATCAATACTACGTACCAGCCGAAACTTTGACCAATGTTTTGAACATGAAAAGTTGTTGCAAAAAATGCTGTTTGCGGCAAGATTGATATTTATATTCTACCCAAAAGTAAACCTCCATAAAAATGGACCTTCAAGCAAAAACAATACATGCCACAACTGTGCCAATCATTTTTTTACCATTATTTGAATGAGAAACCTAAGTTACAGCAATTTTTAGATGTAAAGGGGGAAAAATGACCTTCATAAGGCATTTACAGAGAAGATAAGCCTTAGATAAGTGGTGCGAAAAAATCATTTATCCGCTTTATTAAATTTTGAAATTGACGCAACTTAAGTTTCTGAGTAAAAATTATTGTTAATAAACGATTTTCAAAGTTGCGGCAGGTATTCTTTTGTGTGAGTTGTCAATTTTTTTGAAGATCAATTTTTGGGTAACATATCAATTTTAATCTTGCCATAAATAGCAACCTGTGACATCTTGTCATTTTCTATTCATTAGTCTAGGTTGCGGTGGGTATACCTATGGCGTTGACCAAATAATAATTCTTAAATATAGCAACAAAACTCCTCACTAGAATAATATATCACATAAATACTTTACATATCCACAAATCATGAGGATTCTCAATTCTTGTAAGTGTATCGCCTAGTATTTTTTTTACAACCATCCTCGGTCCTCACAGCTCTTGGTCCACGTAGTGTATTCTATTTTTCTTTATATCCGGTTAAAAATACGTTTGTAAATCCATCGGAATAGCGATTTAAATACTTCAGGTGGTAAAGTAAAGAATGATCCGAATGTAGTGTGTATTGTCACCCAAGGCGAAGTCGACGGTTACAAACACGAAATCTGACTATTCTTTACTTCTGCACATGGTGTATTTTTAATTTTTTAATGTATCCTTGTCGAAAGTCGACGTTTCTTCCGTAATTTCAGAGATTGGAGTGCAACATTCCTCTCAAGCAAATACTAGAATCTTAACAAATTACTACCAATGCACAAATGTTTTGGTTTCAGCATCAATTTCAATGCGGAAATTACGTATTTTCGACTGAGATACAGAGAAAAGATTTGATTGAAATAAATAAGCAATAGCGTGACACACATTTAAAACAAGAAAATAACATTTGTCTATGATGATTTTTAAATCTTATTAGTGTCAGACCATAAAAAAATAGTGCTATTGCACAAATATATTCTAGAAAAATTGTGAGAATATATTCTAATAATTATAAAATAGCTACGTTTCCACTAAGTCGTTTAAAGTATAACCGTAATAATCATCTATCTTATTGTTTAAGCAAACATTCATATTCTTAAAATTTATTTTCAGCCAAAAATGATAAAGTTGCCCTGTTTCGTGGTGATATGAGCCGTTATTCCATTCATACTGTGTGATTCAACCAATATTATGGAAAATCACGTCCCATTAATGACGTAAGTTCAAAAGTTTTATGGAACTACCAGTATAATAATTATATACAGGGGCAACGAAGGTGAGCAAAAGTAAAGCACTTATTAAAAAGATAAATACTTGAAATTAATAATTTTTCTCTTAAAGCCACAGAAATATATTCCGTAGTAAAAATTGACCAAGAACTTTCTCGCAAGATGATTTACTCGGTAGCAGTTACCATATCTGATCTTCCTACAAAATATCCAAAGATAAAAAATTATTCAAAAAGACGCTATTTGTGATAATTTTTAATACTGATAACGATTTTAAAAAGTTTACGAACTTTACGAGAGATCATGATTCATTTACTCCATGCGTGGCTGTTACTATTTCAACCAGCTCTATTACTGAAAATATTTATTATATTTGCCGAAATTCTATAAAAAACTATCTTCACTTAAACTTAGCAAATAAAGTGTTAAAAAAATGTGGAAATTATAAAGAAAAAAGGGAGTGGTACGCCGTTCTATCTGAAAACGAAATACAAGTTCAAAAATTCCTTGAATGGAGAAAAAAGAATGGATAAAGTATCAAAGAGAATTCAATTTCATCTGAACGATAAAAAAATCTAACTGGTACCTCGGTCACAATGAAAGAAAAGGTAATGAATTTGTTAGATAACAAATTTACTTATATTTTAATATAATTTTTATTGCATACAAAATGTTAGTTTATATTCTATGACATTGTTTCTAGAATGCTTACCATTCTTCAATAATTCAAGATCTGGCATTAAAAACTGGACTAACCGTCAAGTTTCGAAACGTTTCTCATATTTATGAGGATAAGAACGAATGTGACAACAAAACATTAATTAATTCTACAACATCATTAAATACGATTGCGATCTTTACAAATACATCTATTACCTAAGAAATACAAGATAAGAGGGATTTATCGATTGAAATCTTGATCCAAGAAGTGTCAATTTATAACTTACCGGATATCACAGATATTCCATGGCATACCTATTTGGAGGTAAAGAAATTTGAATGTCTAAAGATCTACTTCATTCGTTTATACCATTGAAAAATATTTTTTATTGAACAGGTTTTCAGCTAGTATATTTGAGTTTACTTGATTGTGATTGTGACTGTTTCATTAACATTATGTTAGAAGGTCGCCCTTCCAAACCACTAGAGAGAGAGGAGGTTATGGATAGTGGCTTTTTGTAGTCAGGACCTCCCTCCAAAACACTGAAATGTGTTTGTTCAGCGAAGAATAATTTTTCGTCCGTAGTATTTGTTGACAGAGTCAGCTATGCAAGGTAGACAGAGAAGGATTCCTTAGTCTGGCTGCTGGGTGAATCCTCGGGAAAGGCGTCATGTCCCGCTTCGTCCGGTATAGTTAGTACTCGTTGGTCGTAAATAGGTCCAGCTCGCTGGTGAGTGACTGGATGGTGTTACCCTTCCTTCTTAGCAACGGGGTCCGAGATTAGTTTGATGAACTCGACCCTGATGGGATTGTTATGTCCAAGATGATTCGGGGCTTCGGAGGAAGCTTGGCCGGTCTCGTAGGTTTCCGGATTATATGGTCGTCACGAAGACGAGCCTGGGCAATCTGTCTGGTGTCGGCAGCTTTTCCTTTAGCAGATTTTTTCACGGACTTTTCCCAACCCAGTAAACCTGCGATGTCGGTCTAGCTGCTTGTCTTGGCACGCGTAACTGTACTAGTATCAATCTTGGTTCCTCGATCTCCACGCCAAGATGGTGGTCCAAGTTCCGTTTGGCTTGCCACTGAACTCTTGGAGGACCAGTGTTGGTAAGTGAGAGTTACCTCGGTGGCATAGGTCTTAGTGAGAGACAACCCAATGTAATTGCTGACAGGCAGCCCTGGGCCTCTCCCATCTTTCTTGATATCACCGGTAGAAGCTACTACTAAGGTTGTTCCAGTACCTAAGAGTTCTACGTATTTTGAATAAACGCGTTGGAAATCCGTGGTTATCGGCCAGTCCTTTATTCTCTTATTCGTCTGTCAGCTGACACAGATTCTAGCGTGGTCTTTCAGGGTTCGCTTTGCCTTAAGTATTAAATTTTGGGAAAGTGCATCTGGCGTTTTATTTAAGTTGCCTGGCTGGTATATTATATTGAATTCGTAGCCTTATAGTTTCACTTTCAGTCTGTTAAACCGTATATCACTCTTTTTCGATGTGTGGTAATGTTTTAGAGGCTTATGGTCTGTAACTACGGTAAATTATCGTCCAAAAAGATATGGCCAGAATCATTCTTTTGCAAACACTATTGCTAACAGCTCTTTATCGTATGTAGTTTAGCGTAGCTCGCTGCCTTTCAAGCATCTTGACACATATTCGCAAGAACGATCTTTCCATATGTCTCCTTGGCTAAGAATCACGCCTATTGCGTAATCCAATGCGTCGGTTGTTACAATAAAGGGTTGATTAATATCTGGAGCTGTATATACTGGCTTGTTGCATAGTGTCTTTTAATGTTGTCAACGCTTTTTCTTGTGGCTCTTCCCATTTAAATCCAACTGTTTTTATTATTAATTTAGAGAGTGGTTGTGCTGTTTTTGCGTAACCTTTAATGAAGCATCGATAGTACCCCGCTAACCCAAAGAATTATTTCATTTTCCTCGCACTTGTTGGCTTAGGGAAATTCCTTACCACCTCTATTTTTTCTGGATTCGTTTTAATTTGGCCGTTGCTTACAATACATCCAAGTACTTTTGCTTCTTTTCTAAGAAATTGACATTTTTTTGGGCTCTTTTATGAGATTTGCGTCGGATAACCGTTTTAAGAGCCTTTTGAACCTTATTACGTATTGCTCCAAGTTTTCTACAAATGCCATGATGTCATGCATTTACGCTTTTGTAAGCCAGCCAGCGCCAGCGTTATCACCCGCATAAATGTGCTTAGGGAGTCTTTGCATCCCAGCGGCATCTATTTACATTGATAGTGTCCATTTGGGCCTGAATACGCTGTTTTATGAGCATCCTACTCGTAAATTTCTACTTCGAAAACCTTACTCTTTTTGCAACGATTGGTTCCTCTGTTGACGTTATTCTATGCTTAAGTATGTTTGTAGCCTTTAGGGGCTCACCGTCCAGATCAAATACGAAAAGATTGTATTCTGTAAGATTTCAAATGTGTTCTAATTTTAAAGAACTTATTACCCTTTTTTCCATTATAACTTCATTATCTTCTACATTTTCATCTGAGTTTTTAGTATCAAGAAGTCTGATCATGGCTTCGTTCAAATCTTCAGCGTCGTCCCTAGTGATGGGTTCCACCCCTTATCTGATTTCACATTCAAGAACATCTGCCTCTGGTATTCGTACGTCAATTTGTTTATTTGTTATATTTAGAATTTTCGCAGATATCTCAGGAATTTTTATTTTCTTCTATAAAATTACCAAATAGAATACCCTCTTTTACATTTTGCAAAGGGACCCAGCCGACTTGTACGTGGCTGCTTGTATCGTTTACGTGCGCTAATATTTTTTTCTTCGACTTGGCGAGGGTTTTAAAATATTCTGATTTTAATAGCAAGATTCTGATGCCTTTCAATTCTAAATAATTTTCTTTGGCGCTTAAGAGGCCATTATATAACTTAAAAGTGTCCCAGCCACTAATGCCTTCTGTTTCGACCAGAAAGTCATCTGGGACTACAAGTAGATAGTAGATAAACAAGGGCGACTCCAACACACCTGGTGCTGCAACCGCCATGGTGACTACGACACACCTCCCTCCACTTTGCTGCATTTGTACTTCTCTCTCTCTGCGCGTGGCGCGTGAGTTTTGTGGGAGTTATGAGCTCTCTCTTGCGCAGCTTCTTTTATGTGCGAGCGCTGCATTATTTTGATACCACAAACAACTTGATTGATCCCAATACTTATTCTTTTTCATGCACGTTAGGGATCTGTTAAGGAAAATAATGGGTAGTCATTTTGAATATTGTTATGATAAATTTATTTAAAAATCATGGAAATCTTACAATTACAATTACAATTTTATTTAAGTTTGTACATATTTACATTTTTTTAGTTAGAATTCTGAAAACGATAGTCTACGGCAAACTCTCTTCTTCGGACTATCTTCCGTAGAAATCTTTCTTTTTTTAACTGTCGGACTATCTTCTGTAGAAACCTTTCTTTTTTTAACTGTTGACATTGTGCAAAATGTCTCTAGCGATATATTGTGTTAGACTGACGATCCCACGAGGTTGACGGCTGCTATCGACCTATTTACTTCAGATGAGATAGTAAGGTCTACCTCAGCTATGGACTTATAAGCTATAGGTAATTCTGGTATGTCAATCACTGGTATCGTCCTTTGAACTGGTGATGTCAGATCTGTCACTTCAATGATGTCCGGTGTCAAACTCCTCGCTGATTTTGGATCGATGTATGGTATTGGTGCCTGCGTTTCTTCCGGCGTAGAAGCTAATTGAACAAAAAATGAATAAGAATAACATTAAAGAAAAAAAAAAAAAAAATGTATAAAATAGCAGTTTCATTATACGTACAATTCAAAATATAACCTCAAATTTCAGATGTTCCGTTAGTGAAATGCATAGACTCCATTAGAATAACATGTACGTTTCGCCATTGGGACATTGCATGTGTTATAAAAAAATTGTGTGATAAATAGGAACACAAAATATATATAACAATTTAAATGTTCTTGTTATCTATTAGATGTGATTTTATGTCAAATTTTCAAACAAAATTTCACAAAAAATCGTTCCAGCGTCGGCACTTTTACCTTACTTTCAATTTTTACATTGCCAAAACTAACTTCTGACGTACTGAGAGTATGTCACATGCTATCCTCCCCTCCCCACAATTTTCAAAGACTACTTGAGGAAGTATAAATCACCAGAACAGCTCATTTTTGCACAGTTGTTTGACTAGGGAACTTCCGTTGGAAATTAGTCATGGCCTCGATTCAATATTTCAAAGATGTGGATGATTGCATATGGCAATCGTATCAACAAATAATTAATACCAAAGTTGACGTGTTTGATATTAAAAGACTAATTAACACATGTCTTACGACAATTAGTGATAGTAATATTTTTACTTCGAGAAATAATTTAACATCAGAAAAACAAATGTTTCAATCATCAGTGGTTTTAACAAAAACTGTTTTACAGCTCCTTTATGATTATTTAGAGATAGCCGAAGCAAAAAAAATATTTAGCATCGAACCAAAAGTTTTTGTGTCCGATAGTGAACTTGGAGTGGAAACAGCAGTTAGTGCATTTGAAAATGAACCTGAAGATTTTGTACATGACAGTATTCAAGAAGTCGCAACGAAAGTCAAAACATGGAGAAATGCGCATGCCACAAATGTTCAAGGTGAAGGTGTATCAACTGCAGCTCCAAATGTTGAAAACGATATACTGGTTGGACATAGTAACATCCATAGTGCATTGAAAATTCGCATCACTACAGCTTTAATTGTAAATTTTAAGCATCTAAATATAAAAAAGTTTCTTAAAGATGCTGAACGAAAATTTGTTCAACGAATTAAAAGATCTCTCGAGGAACACTCAGCATTAAAAGTAAATACCATGTTGCCGGCAGAATATGTAATAGTTAAAAATAATGTCGAGGATGTACATTTAAAATATTTTAATACAAAATCTCAAACGATTTACCTGTCTACCGACATAAATGAGTGGTTTGATGTAAACGTAAGACAGTCAATTGAAAAAAGTATAGATGATTTTTAAGATAAAGAATCTGGCTGGTCTCTACACTCAATTTTAAACTTGGTTGTAAACATTAACAAACTCAACCCCATGCGAGGCAGTTCCTTTGTAGAGTTACCAGATTACACAAAAAAAAAAAAAAAATGATTGCGTGAATGTAACAAAAAAAGACGATCAGTGCTTTAAATGGGCTATTTTATCAGCGTTACATCTTTAGCGAGTACGTTGGGCATGATCAGGAGACGGGCCGGAGTCAGGAGCAGATGCGAGGCGAAATAAACAGACTGAATTGGTTGCAACATATATATTAATCATATTACCGTCTTAAACTCCAGTTACTACATAAGATTTGCTTGATAAAAGAGGAATAACTTGGAAGTTATTATAAGAATGTTAAAGTGCTTGGCACTCATGCTGGGCTCGGCGGAGAGGCTTGGCTCCACGTTAATGTGCCATAGCCTTTGCTCCGCGTCCCAGTGGCCATATACTTCACGCACGCCGTCGGTCGCGCCCCACCCGGTATCCGAGGCGTCTGTAAACAACGTTATGGCAAAATCCAAGGTCTCAAATGTGTTAGAAGCAGCCGGGAGGTTGCGCAACCACCACTCTAAGCCTGCACAAACTTCCCTCGTGATAGGCATAGATTTTTCGTAATTAAAACTACCCCTAAATAATGCCAAGGTCTTTTCCCTTTCAAGAGTTTTGGTATGCACGAAACCAAACTCCACGGCTGGTGCTGCCGCAATCAAGTTTCCTAACGCCTTGGTGAGCTCCATAATTTTACACAAGTTTCTCCAAAGCAGCGCCTTCACGAGATTAGCTACTTTTTTTTCTTCTCCTCCGGCAGCTCTAGTTTGTAATGGAACGAATCAATGATCATACCCAAAAAGGTGCGTCTCGTAGACGGGACTAGGCGGCATTTTCCCCAATTCATTAGGAAGCCCAATTCGGTCAAAAGCGACACCGTGGTCCTCGCGTTCTCCGCGCATCTACCCGCGTTAAAGGCGATACAGAGAAAATCATCTAAATAGAGAACCGATAAATAACCGTCTTCTCTCAACTGGCTCACCACCGGCTTTAATAGCTTTGTGAAGATATACGGGGCTGTGCTAAGACCGAACGGTAAGCACGTAAAGTGAAACAGTTGTCCTTTCCAAATAAAACTTAAGAATTTCCGACTCTGTTCATGTATAGCCACCGAAAAGTAGGCATCTTCTAGGTCGATCTTGCACATAAACGAGTCTTTAGACACCAGGGTGCAAACCGTGCGAATATCTTCAAGCTTGAAGTGGGGGGACATTATAAATTTGTCAAACCTTTTAAGGTCAAGTACAAACCGATGAGACCCGTTTGGTTTGGGGACCAAGAAATAGCTGGAGATGAAGTGCCTTCCCCAGTTAGCGCACGACTCTATGGCTCCCTTATCAATGAAGGAGGCGATGGCCTTCTGCACCTGTTGCTCCTCCTTGACCGAGGGAAAATGAGGAATCGGTGGGGCACCTTGCTTTAATGGATCAATCAACCGAATCTTTACCCCCGATATACATTCTAGAATGAAAGGATCTGATGAGATATTCTCCCATTCTGCCCTAAAATTACATAGGCGACCCGCCGACTTACGTACATTCTCTATTTCTGTTGATTGTAATTCGATCTCCTGCCGCGGCCCTGATACTGCGCCTTCTGGTTGAACTGCTGGTTTCGTGGAGTGGATTGGAAACTCAGGTGCGACTTGAACCTGTTCTGGTATGAGCCCTGTTGACGACCTGCAGGCGGGGCGAAACGCTTTCCCTGCAGGCTGCTCGAGTTTAAATTATCGCGCGTCGTGAGGTCTGTACAGCTGGCTTCATGAGGGCTCTGGCGACCCTCTCC